>NC_072790.1:92022396-92322396 GCF_028583425.1 Eublepharis macularius | reverse complement strand
ATTGGAAGCCTCACATATAACATATTGTGATAAATTAACCAGGATGTTACAAAAATAGGAATTTGGCTCACCCCGCTGCAGCATTGCTGCACAAGCCGGGAACCGGCCTTTGCAGCCCCACCCGGAGGGAGAGACAGGCTCCCTTCCTGGGCATATTAGGCTTTGGCTGGGGTTGGAGCCAGGAGCCTTTAACAGGCAGCTCCGCTTTCCCTGGCCGCAGTTGCTTCGCGCGCTCAGCCTGAGTAGAGCACATCTCAAGCTCTCTCAGCCGAGCTCCTCTGAGGCTGGTTTTACTGAAGGCCCTCAGTGTTAGGTAGTAGTAGCTGCCTTAGAGAAGCTGTGATATCCCCCTGCTTGCTACCTTCATACTTCAAAAGGAGAGCCCAGGCCCAGCGCCAGGCTCACTGGTTTGACAGAGACTTTTTCATATTTACATTTGGGACCTGTTGTCTATCAGTCAGGGGGACTAAAGCAGGGTTATACCCAGCCCTTGAGGTCTCTGGCCTACCTAGGCTCCTCTCCCCCCAACAATGTTTTACTTTGTTGAGACAGAGTACTTGCAGCAGCAGCAATAGGCTTTGCTGTAGGCCACAAGGGTGAATTGTAGCCATCTGAGGGGTGGATTAATTCATACTTTATTGCTACTGGCCTAGCAGGGTGGATGCTGGTAGCCCCCCTCCCTCCCTCCCTCCCTCCCATCTAGGCTTGTCCCTCCCTCGCTGTTTACACTTACTTGGGAGGGAGTATTTCTAGCAGCAATAGCTTGGCCTCGGCCTTCAGGCAGCAGGGGACATTTTGCAGGAGGGCTTGGCAGTTTATTCAGTTGGGCGCAGCCATTTTGACAGTGGCACCCGGTGTCCTTAGTCTCCTTGCAGTACAGCCATGTTGTGAAGGCATCTACAATATGCACAGCTCCAAGAGCGCCCATTTTGAGTGTGGCATTTGTGTGGCCTGATTTGCCTCCTGCTTACTGGCAGGAGCAATCATTTTTGTAGGGCTTGTGCAGCTACTTGCAGACTCATCCTTTGAGGATGATAAAGAGGCTGAAGGGATGAAGGAAATACTGGGCTATACGTTTCTATCAGTCGGGAGGGCTGAAGCAGGGTTAGGCCCAGCCCCTGCAGGCTTCCAGCCTATCTAGGCCTCCTTCATCCCATTGTTTCACTTTATTTTGAGAGAGTACTTACAGCAACAGCAGTGAAGGCCTGTCTGAGGCCGGGGGGGGGGCGGGCTTGCGATCATCTGAAGGGTGGCTTGCTTCACAGATTATTTCTACTGGTTTAGCAAGGATCTACAGTCCCAGGGTCGTGGCTGGTTAAACCACCTGCCCCCCCTTCCCCTACTCAATTTTGCAGCATTTGTAGGCCGAAAGGGTTGTTTTTGTCACTGACGTCACTCACACCACCTAATGGCATGCTGTGTTGTTGCATCTGCTGAAACCTGCAAAGTTGTCACGCAGGGCACAGTAGTATAAGATGTGATCTGCTCTTTCTACCAGATTCGCACAATTGATGGCCGGTAGCGGTTCTGGCCTAGGCTGGTGTAAGCCGGTCATGTTGAGGTGACAGTGGAGCTAATTGACAAGTTTACCAGGTCATCAAGAGAGGTGGTGGGTGATGACAGCAGCAGCCATACGCCAATGGCATTGAGTAGGGGAGTTGTGGAAGTCGAGCAGGAGTGGCCAACTGACAGTGGGCAGGTGGCTATAGCAGTCAATCTGGCAGTATGTCTGGGTAAGTCAGCTCTGCTGCAGCCAGCTTGCAACTGGCGTTGGGGTTAACCAGCTGCCACTGGGTCTGCAGCTTCTACATCTTCATTATCATCTCCCATGCAGGGTTGGCCTTTGGTGGGTCTACCTCCTTGGCCTGGTTTCACCACTGGATCACTGAGTCATCGGTTCCTCAGCTTCCCAGCCCTGGGCTGGCAACAGAAAGCCAGGTGCAGGCCAGCTCTCCCCTTCCTCACCAGAGCCTCGGGAGCGCTGCCAGAGGAGGGCTAGAAGAGCCCTCCAAGCCAGAAGGCGCAGTGCCAGGCTAGCAGCACAGCACCGGCCCAGCATCGTTAGTGATGATGAGTGCTCGCAGGAGCAGGACTGAGACAGCCGGCAGGTGCTTGCTGTAGCACAGGCAGCTGAGCACTGTGAGGGTTAAAAGCAGCCAAAGAGGGAGTGGCTGCGTGGAAGCAACGAGTCCGCTTACTACTGACCTTGCTGCTGTGTTTTGAACTGATTCTCTTGTCCCTGACCTTGGCCTGTTCCTGTGGATGTGTTTCTGGAAGCCCCCTTTGGACTTGAAGCCATGAGTGTGCCAAATTGGTGCCTGAACCTTGGAACTGGGTGCTGCCCTGCTCGGACAACTTGGGAGTTTTCCCTTGCCTGCTGCCAGTGTGAGTCTGCATCGGGACAGTTTGCTTCCACCCCTCTCAATTCACATTCCTCCAGCTGTGGGATGGAGGAGGCTGCTGGCCCTGTTGCTATGGCTACACAAAGCCAGGTGTTACAGGCTCAGATAACGCAGCTCACCCAAGCTTTGGCTGCAATTCAACAGCAACTAACTGCCCACTCCACACCCCCACGGGGAAAATGCCCTGTGAGTGTGCCAGAAAAGTTTGCTGGAGACATAGAAGAATTTCCTGCTTTCCTTGCTCAATGTAAATTGTATATAGAACTTCGTGATCATGACTTTCCCAATGAGAGAACGAAGGTGTGCTTCATTTTGAGCCTCTTAAAGGGGCAGGCAGCCAGATGGCTACTCCACTGTTGATTGCTGACTCGCCTCTGTTAAATAATTTTGCTGACTTTGTGACTCACCTGAGCATGATATTTGACAACCCTTTGAAGGCTGAGAAGGCTAACCGGCGTATTAGAAACCTCAAACAGGGGAAAGGAACGGTGGCCACCTATACAACAGAGTTTCAGCTGATAGCTGTGGACCTGGGCTGGAATGAAGCTGCCCTAATAGACCAGTACCTTGAGGGGTTGTCTGAAAAGGTACTAGATGAGGTGGCCAGGGTGGAGCGGCCTATGACTCTCCAGACATTAATCTTACTATGCCTGAAGATTGATGGACGGTTGGGGAGTCAGAGACAGGCGCGGGAAGCAGCCTGGCCACAGCAGAAAACACGCTGGTCTCCCCCTGCTCCAGTGGGGGATGGTGCTCCTGGTAGGCAAGTGAGGGAAGGAGGGTCCCCAAGGATGAGAACTACTCATCCTCACTTATCCGAAGAAGAGAAAAGCAGACGCCATGCTCTGAATCTCTGCCTGTACTGTGGAGGTTTGGGGCATTATGCCAGTTGCTGTCCAGAGAAGGAAAACCGTCCTACCACAAGCAACCAACCCCAAGCCTCAACCCAACACAGGTCATCAGAGGGGTGGCATGTTGCCGGAACCGAGGGCCTACCCAGTGGTCCTCGACACCTTCTGATGCCAGTAAGGCTGCAGTTGCCAGATGCATGTTGGCTCTTGGTGTACGCAATGATAGATTCTGGTGCATCCCAGTGTTATATGGATGCCCAGTTCGCTACCCAACATCGAGTCCCCTTGAAACCTAAAGGGACACCCAGCTTAGTGGAGGCCATTGATGGCCGACTACTGCGTTCGGGGCCCATCACACAGGAAACTGAACTGTTGCTCCTACAGTTGCAACATCACCAGGAACGTCTTTGTTTTGATATAGCTACAATGCCTCGTTTTCCCATTGTGTTGGGGATGTCTTGGTTGGAACTCCACAATCCAATCATCAATTGGACTAAACAGGAATTACAGTTTGAAGACCCTTGCCCACATAAGCTTCACCCAGCTGCCCTGGGGGCAGCTACCTACCCAGCATTGCCAGGCCTCCCAGAAAAATACGCAGATCTCTGGGATTTATTTGAGGGAAAAGGAGCTGATCAGTTACCACCCCATCGACCATATGATTGTGCCATCAATCAGCTGCCTGGAGCCCCTTTATCAGCAGGTCGGCTATATCCCCTATCGGAGCCTGAACTTGTGGCCCTCCAGGATTTCCTGACTAAAAATCTACAGGGGGGATTCATCCGTCCTTCTACCTCACCCACGTCTGCTCCTGTCCTGTTTGTAAAAAAGAAAAGCGGGGAGTTACGGCTATGTAATGACTATCGGGCACTAAACAAGATCACCATCAGGGACCGGTACCCCCTTCCCTTTATTCCAGAACTGCTAGAACGTCTGAGGGGAGCCAAGGTGTATACAAAGCTGGATCTCTGTGGTGTCTACAACCTGGTGAGCATATGTCCGGGCGATGAGTGGAAAACTGCTTTTGCCACCAGATATGGCCAGTTTGAGTGCCTGGTAATGCCATTCGGTTTGTGTAATGCGCCCGCTGTCTTCCAGCGTCTGATGAACGATATATTCCGAGATCTCCTTGACAAGTTCCTCATAATTTATTTAGCTGACATCCTAATCTATTCTCAGGATGCAGCAAGCCATACTAAGCATGTGCGTGTGGTTCTGCATCGGCTCCGACAACATGGCCTTTATGCCAAACTTGAAAAGTGTGCCTTTGACCTCCCATCCGTAGAATTTCTGGGACACCAGATTTCCCCTCAAGGGATTGCTATGGACCCCCAGAAAGTCCAAGCCGTGCAATCGTAAAGATGTTCAACGTTTCCTTGGATTCGCAAAATACTACAGACAATTTATTCCTGAGTTTGCCTCCCTAGCAGTACCTCTGACAAGGCTGTTACACCCCCAAGAGCCGTCTCACTGGACACCAGAAGCTCAACAGGCCTTTCAAAATTTGAAGACCCGCTTTGCCACCGAACCACTCCTCAGGTACCCAGATCCTAGCCTGCCCTTTGTAGTTGAGACAGATGCCTCCAGCACAGCTATTGGAGCAGTGTTGTTGCAGCAAGAGATGACCACCAAGACCATGCAACCATGTGCCTTCTACTCCAGGCAGCTCACACCAGCTGAGCAAAATTACACCATCTGGGAGTGGGAGCTATTGGCTATTAAAGTTGCATTTGAAGTGTGGCGTCATCACTTGGAGGGCGCTCGTCACCCTGTTCAGGTCCGTACAGATCACCGCAATCTGGAGCACCTACAGACAGCGCGGCGACTGAATCAAAGACAGATTCAGTGGTCTTTGTTTTTTTCCAGATTTAATTTCACTATTTCTTATATTCCAAGCTCTCAAAATAGGCGGGCAGACGCCCTCTCCAGGAAACCTGAGTATGCTGCCCCACCAACAGAGGAACGACCACTAGCTACTATCTTGCCACCGGATAGCTTTGCAGCAGTGCAACCCATGACACCTCTCAGAGAGAGGATAAAGACACAGCAACAACGAGATCCCTTCGCAATGAAACAACTTCAGGCACTCCAGGACTCCCTGGGAACAATACATACGGACTTTGCGGAGCAGATGGGGCTGTTCACCCACCGTGGCAGGGTCTATGTACCATCGGGACCTTTACGGTCAGAAATTCTATATCTGATGCATGATGCCAAACCAGCTGGGCACTTTGGGCAGCACAAGACCCTACACCTACTGACTCGAGAGTTTTGGTGGCCTCGGGTCCAAGTCGACGTCACTCGATATGTGGCATCATGTGGGACCTGCTGACGGGCCAAAGACCAGCCTGGAAAACCTCCTGGCCTGCTACAACCATTGCCAACTCCTGCAGGACCCTGGCAAGCTTTGTCTATGGATTTCATCACTGACCTCCCCAGATCTAATGGCCACACAAGCATCCTAGTGGTAGTGGATCTACTCACAAAGATGGCACATTTTATTCCCTGTACTGGCCTTCCCTCTGCTTGTGAAACGGCCCAGCTATATTTGCATAACATTTTCTGACGCCATGGACTGCCTGCTCACCTGATTTCGGATAGAGGAGTCCAGTTCACCTCGCGGTTTTGGCGCGCCCTACACTCCCTCCTAGGGACCCAAGTACACCTCTCCTCAGCATACCACCCACAGTCGGATGGCCAAACCAAACGTACGAATGCCACGCTCGAACAGTACTTACGGTGTTATGTCAACCATCAATAGGATAACTGGGGGGCATTGTTGCCCTTGGCAGAATTTGCTTACAATAATGCGGTACACTCCTCCACCCACCAAACACCGTTCATGGCCAACTATGGCTACGACCCCCGGTTCTTCCCTCCAATTGCACCCAATCCAATGGTCCCGTCGGCTAATGATCTTGTCCAGGAGCTCCAAGCCCTCCATCAAGTCCTCCAGGAACAGTTACAGCAGGCCAAGCAAGCTTATAAAGCAGCTGCTGACCGGAAACGGTGACTGGGGGATACCCTGAAGGTTGGGGATCAGGTCTGGCTCTCAACCCGGCATCTGAAGAGCCTGCGACCATCCCGAAAACTGGACTCCAGATTCATAGGCCCATTCCCCATCGCAGACCAAATCAATCCAGTGGCCTACCGGTTTCAACTCCCACCTGGACTTCGGATCCACCCTGTCTTTCATCATTCCCTGCTAGTCCCGGTTTCCCCTCCAGATCCTGCACGCCCCTCTGCAGCCCCGCCACCACCAGTCATGGTACAGGGACATGAGGAATTTGAGGTCGCACAGATTCTGGACTCCCGATGGTGACAGGGACGCCTCCAATACCTAGTTGACTGGAAAGGATATGGACCTGAGGAACGGTCATGGGAACCCACCTGTAATATCCATGCCCCAGCCCTGCTCCATTGGTTTCATCAGGCATATCCGCAAAAGCCGAGTCCTCGCTCAGATGGAGGGGGGACCCATGGGGAGGGGGATGATGTCATGGACCAACCTGGCCCAGCAGAACAGAGAGGCTCAGAGGACTCTTCTGAGGAAGAGGCAGCTGGTGAACCTGACCCAGATCCACAGCCAGTGGCAGAGGCACTGCAGGAGGTGGCAGGCCCTGAAGGCTCAGATACTGATCCACAGCCAGGTCCCAGCACATCGGTTCCTCAGCTTCCCAGCCCTGGGCTGGCAACAGAAAGCCAGGTGCAGGCCAGCTCTCCCCTTCCTCACCAGAGCCTCAGGAGCACTGCCAGAGGAGGGCTAGAAGAGCCCTCCAAGCCAGAAGGCGCAGTGCCAGGCTAGCAGCACAGCACCGGCCCAGCATCGTTAGTGATGATGAGTGCTCGCAGGAGCAGGACTGAGACAGCCGGCAGGTGCTTGCTGTAGCAGAGGCAGCTGAGCACTGTGAGGGTTAAAAGCAGCCAAAGAGGGAGTGGCTGCGTGGAAGCAACGAGTCCGCTTACTACTGACCTTGCTGCTGTGTTTTGAACTGATTCTCTTGTCCCTGACCTTGGCCTGTTCCTGTGGATGTGTTTCTGGAAGCCCCCTTTGGACTTGAAGCCGTGAGTGTGCCAAATTGGTGCCTGAACCTTGGAACTGGGTGCTGCCCTGCTCGGACAACTTGGGAGTTTTCTCTTGCCTGCTGCCAGTGTGAGTCTGCATCGGGACACCTACCCTTTTTCTACAGTAGGGTGGCCTTATGGTTATGGCTCTCAATGGGGCCCAGTTCTTTATGCTTCTTCCGTGTATGGCATGGTTCCATATAGGGCATTGCCATTTAGGGACATGGCGTTTCCTCTGGGGGATCACTTAACACAGGCCACCCGGGACAAGATTATAAAAGGGGAATATGTGGATGTCTTCACCCTTCTCTTAAGGGAGCTGGAGAAGAAGGATAAAGATGATTTGGATAAGAGGGACAAAGAAAAGATTAGCCAGAGACGGATTAACTGGACTTGGTCCCATTGGTTGTCCGGCTTTCTTATTTACACAGGGGTATTGGTGAGGGTGCAGCCCTGGAGGGATCTCCCCCTCTTCCAGTACATGAACATCATTTACAGGGGATACA
The DNA here is from genome assembly GCF_028583425.1 of Eublepharis macularius. Lineage (NCBI taxonomy): Eukaryota > Metazoa > Chordata > Lepidosauria > Squamata > Eublepharidae > Eublepharis > Eublepharis macularius. The sequence goes on along the minus strand of NC_072790.1, from coordinate 92,314,572 downwards.
CTGATTTTGAAGGAGTGGCTTGGCTGTGGTATGATAAAATATTCACACGCCTTGAACCCATGGGACCAAATCTACCATCAGCTGTGACTACAGATAATGGTCCCTGGTAAATCTAATCTAGGTGATAGGTCGGACAGTGGTCACCTGATTTTCTGGGCTTCACATGCATCAGGTACCCGCACTCCTGCGGGGCAGCAGGTTCAATTCTGGCTGCTTTGTTGGGACTTTACATCCAAGCGGGTGTGCAACAGGAAGGCCTGTAAATACAAGCATGAGTGCCTTTCCGGTGCTGGTATGCACCCATATGCAGCCAAGCAGGGCAGTAGACACTTCAGGAGCAGGGACAGTCAGCAGACAGCTGGGAAAGGGGCCCAGCCCAGTACAGCAGAGGGTACTTGAGCGCTTGCTGCAAGCTTACCCAAGGCGTTGTGACACCACATATTAACTTTTGGGTTTAAGTTTGGATTCCATATCCCCTTTCAGGGCTCTAGGACACCTTTCATGGCAGCCAACCTTTGATCAGTGGCTAGCATGGAAGAGGTGATCTGGACTTAAATCCTGAAGGAATGCCCTGAGAGTAGGGTTTGGGGGGCTTTTGATGCCCCTCCGGTCCCTTTCTTGAGGGTTTCTCCTTTGGGTTGGTTCCACTGATTCCACCTGAACACCTTATGCACTTTTGTGTGGTAGGGTCTTTCGATTAGGTCCATTAGGAGACAGGTGGCCACCTTGGCCTTTGCGAGCAAAGTGCGTGGCCTACCAGAATACACAGGTGATTTTAGGATCCGTAAAATGTTAGAAGGATGGGCCTGAGGGACTGGGGTGCATGGTGATCTTAGGCACCCCCATCTCCCCATCGGTTTTAAAGGGAGTGGGGGCTGCCTGTGGGAAAGTTTGTTCCTCTAAGTATGAGAGGAAGCTTTTTCTGCTGCTTCTTTGACGGCATTCTTTGGGCCCCTTTGGTTCAGTGAGTTGGTGTCTCAATCACATAGGGATGCGTCTGGCTGGGCCTTGGCAGCCCAGGAATCAAATTTGTGGGGGATAAGGTTTCCATTAGGATTTGGCAGTCCAAGACTGACCACCAGCAGCAGGAAACTCATTTTTCATAGTCCCCTGTGAGGATCGGGAACCTTGCCCCATTAGGGCCCTTAAGGAATATGTGGGGCTCCGTGGGGAAGGCCATGGCGTGTTGTTCCGCTATGAAGATCACACCCCATTAACTAAGTATCAGTTTGGGGCTGTTACAAAGAGGGTCCTTAAGAGAACTGGTTTGTCTGGAGTCAAATTCGGCACTCATTCCTTTAGGATTGGGGCTTCCTCTATGGCAGCAGCCATGGGGTATCCTCACTGGGTGATTCAGCGTGTGAGCAGGTGGAGGTTGGGTGCATTTAGGACTTACATGTGTATATTTGTATTCTGTTATCCGCCCTGAGCCAGCAAAAGCAGGGAGCGCGGAATACAAATACAATAAATTAAATTAAAATTACATCTGCCCCCTGCCTCAGTTTTAAGTGGTCATACTAATCGCTCTTTCCTTAGGTGCGATGTCAGGCCAAGGAAAGAAGAGAATCCTGATTTGTGGACACAGCATGGTGTTCTGGGCAGCCTACCAAGCCAGGAGAACGCTGGTTGGATCCTAGCTGGGCTTGATGGCTGTTGCCACTGTTGAGTAGCAGGTATGGCACAGCCTTTGGTGGCCAGTCCTACTGCCACTTTTGTTTAGGGAAAGGACGGGACCTCCCCCACATATTTTGGTCATCCACCTCAGTGGTAATGACTTGGGCTTAGTGCAGGGAAAGGTCCTGTCACTACAGGTAGCTGAAGACCTGTGGGTTATAAGCAGCCGATGGCTGGGCATGCTTATATTTTGGTCTGAGATGCTGCTAAGATGGGTTTGGCAGGAAACCTTAGATCCTAGGGCAATTGAGGGGGCCCGGCATAAAGCTAATCATGCCATTAAGAAACCCTTGGGGGATGGCTTGGGAATTTATTTACCATACCCAAGAATTAGGGCCGAATTTGACCACCTCTACCAAGGCAACGGTGTACACCTGTCAACAGAGGGCAATGAGATTTTTCTTGATAACCTGTGGCAAGGGCTTTGGTTGGCTTTAAGCCACCTGTGGGGCATGAGGGTCTAAGCAGAAGCTTGACCCTTGCGGTGGCAGGAGAGTTTTGGGAATAGGGCTCAGGCCAGTGAGCACTCAGAGGCATTTCCCTATGGGTGAGGAACAGGGTCTGCCAACAGTGCAGTATGCTTGTTGACGGCTACCATAACATGGGCAGACGCCTGCAGGAATCCCCAGGGACAAGGCCTTCCCTCATGCTGTATGACTGGGGTGTTAGGTGCTTGATGGGGGGATCCATTTGCCTGGCTGGGCAGGTTGCAGCCATTCCAGGGATGGCCTACACCCGGGCTGTGGGGCTTGCCCAGACAGGTCAAGGCAGAGGTCCAGAGGTGACCCCATGGCTTGACCTGTACCGCTTAGTTAGCCCTTGCCATGGTTTATGTTTATGGTCATGTTAATAAATGGCCCTTTGGTTCCAAGCCTGCATCTGTCTCTTCATTCTGGTTGGGGTTGCAATAACTGTGGTAATATCAGGTTCTTACAGGAAGGACAGCAGGTAACATACTAAGCTATGTCTGTGAAAGATGTTAAAGGAGTTACAGCAACAACCAACAAATCTTCTGGGTGCATGTATCTCTGAGTTTGAACAATTTTTTTATCTAATCAGATTTCTTGATACATTGTATTTATTACATTTTAATCTTCAGTTATTTAAAAATTAACCCAGTATTCTCAATGTATGATCTGTCTGTCTGTCTGTCTGTCATCTCTGGGAGTGAAGGCAGTATGGTATAGCCTGACCTCATCAGATCTCAGAAGCTAAGCAGGGTCAGTACTGGGATGGGAAACAACCAAAGAAGGCTCTGCAGAGGTAGGTACTGGCAAACCACCTCTGCTTCTCACTTGCCTTGATAGCCTCTTACTGGGGTTGCCATAAGACAATTGTGACTTGATGGCACACACATGTGTGTGTGCGCGCACACACACACATCTATCTATCTAATGAATACCTACTTAGTAGTTCTTTTATTATTAAAATATGGGCTTTTGGGGACTAAATGAGATCCCAATTCAAAGTAGGTGGGGAGAGAAGAAATATGGGTGTGTGTGTGTATATATATATATATATATATATATATATATATATATATATATATATAATTTTGAAAGATGAGGTAATGCTTAGATGATTCAGATTTGAACAATAAGAGTAACTTGACAGGAATCGTAGCAATCAAACATCATCTGTCACTGAAACATTAATTTGTTTTTCAGAAGTCTAAAACACATCAAAATAGTCATCAAAGAAACAAACTGGAATTTAAAAAAGATTAATTGAGAAATGAAAATATAGATTCCATGAACTTAAAAATAACCACATATGTACAAAGGAAGTTCTTGCTTTGGCTTACAATGTATCTAGAAACTTCCTTGCTTCCAAACACATCTCCTTGCCCTGATCAAAAGAATGTCTGTCATTATGAAAATCATCACCACAATTATCATTTAACTTCACCATACAAAACTCCCCCTGCAGTCTTGGTAATTCAGATGAATTGGCTACTTCAAAATTGCTATTGATAAATACAGTCAACTTGAAGTAGGTACAAGAGAGAGTGGTAGGACTTCTCACAAGGTAAGACTCTAAGCATGCTTTCTTGCCTCCCCTTAAAACTCAGATAGGGAATCTGTCCTTTGAAAAATCTCCAGCCCTGCTCCCTGTAATTAGCCACCCCCACTCCTTGAACCAAGAAGGACCATGTATCACATTAAGTTGGGTTTTACTGTATTGAGACAGAGTCCAACCAAATTTTTGGCATATCCTTCAAGCAGCAACCATAAGGTACCTTGAGTTCTCTGGGATCTTGGGCATTCTTCTCCATGCCGTGTTGGCACTATGGAGCAAGTCCTATCTAGACATGGGCATGAACCACAAAAAAAAAAAAAACCATGGGGTTTGTGGTTCGTGGTGTTTTCACGAACCAGGAACTATGAACCCCAACGAACTGGGGCAAGTTCACAAACCAGTTCGTGGTTCGTGGCAGGGAAAGGGGCATTTGATAATTTAAAGGGCCCTTTCCTGCTGCTTGCAAGCAGCAAGGCCCTTTAAATGGCCCAAAGCCCATAAATAGCCACGGTGGCCATTTGAGGGGTGGGAAGGCCCTTTTTGGCCTCCTCTGCTGCTCTGCAGGCCCACACAGCAGTGGAGGAGGCGAAAAATGCCCTTCCTGCCACTTGCTGGAGGAGGGGGAGGAGGCCGTGGGCCCACAGGGCAGCAGAGAAGGCCAGAACCACTGCTGCTGGGCCGCAGCCTCTACCACCCCAGCAGCAGAGCCAAGATAAGTGGGGGGCCGGGGCTGGGGCTGGGACTGGGGGTGTGTGGGTTGGGGTGGGGCTGGGGCTGGGGTTTGTGGGCTTTGGGCTGTTTAAAGGGCCCTGCCGCTTGCAAGCTGTTTAAAAGGATCCCCTCTGCCACCTGCCAGCTGATAGTTTAAAGGGGTCTGCCGCTTGCAAGCAGCAGGAAAAGTTTAAATGGTCATTTCCCCACTGCTCCAAGTGGTAGGGAAATGGCCATTTAAACTGCTCTTTTCCCTGCCACTTTGGAACGGAAAGGGGTATTGCCCTTTAAAATGAACCAGTAGACCAGTTCATGGTAGTTCTTGGAAATGAGCTTCCATGAACCACTGTTTCACGAACCATGAACCAGGCTGGTTCGTGGGGTTTTTTGGTTCGTATTCAGGTTCGTGCCCAACTCTAGTCCTATCCCATCCCTTTGCTTATAATATATGCCTTAATGCCATCATGTAGCATGATTTAAGAATGCAGTCAGTCACCCTTGGCTCTGAATTCTATCAATCAAAAGTTGCATTGGCCATTAGAATGACTCCTAATGCTTAAACTTATTGCCTATATGAGCTCTGGTAGAAAGCAGTGCAGATGAAAAAACTTCCACTTAGTCACTCTGGAACACTGGCTGTAAAGCATGTCACTTAGAGAAAAAAATCCAGCTTGCAGATATAACTGAGTGATCATGGGAGAGATAGGTAGATATGCTGAAACTGGCAAGAAACTGAGGCTGAAGTAGTGTACTCCACTTAAAGGCCCTAATGCATCCTTCCATTCACATTCTTTGACCAGTTGATTGAATCCCTTCCAGAAGTTTTGACAAAATCTTTCCCCATCTGAGTGGTAGGTAGGAAAAATTCCTCTCTGGTTGAGTACATTTGTAATTAATTCTTCTTTTAATATGACCAAGCTTTTATTAAACAAACTGAACATTTCTAGTATTTTGTCAATTCCATCTCAGGCTGTAGATGGTTTATATATATATATATATATATATATATATATATTGTACGTACAGACATCTTACATATCTTTCTATGTATTAAACACTATTAAATGAGTTAACATGTTTTTATTTCATTTTCTAAATCAATACAGCTGTTAGACACAGACTCACACTGCCCACTACACCTGCCCCATATCATCATAAGCTGTAATTTCCCATTACTTTTTAATAAATGGGTTTGCAGACAATTTTCAATCTGCATGACAGCTTTCCTATTAAAACCAATTTGCATTACTTTTTCAAGTGAGCATTTGTGAAACATGATTTAAGTGATCTATTAAAACTCATATTTTACATGCAGTTGTATTCCTTTCATCCAGTAATTTTGAACTTCTATCGATCAAGCTTGTTTAGAAGGGCTTTTATATTAATCTTTTTGTACTAAGAATATTAGACTGATGTGTTCTTTTATTTTCTGCTGCTTCAAAAACATCCATTGAGCTCCTCATTATATTAGGGTTTATTTGCTGCTTTGCACTTCCAGTTACTGGGCACAATCCTTTATTTCTACAGTGTCATCTATGAAGAATGATCCCCATTAGGGGTGCCATCATGTGACCAGCATCCAGAGACAATGAGATGGAATAAGAGTAGCTAATGGTCACATTGAACACCTGTAGCGTATATACAAGCAGGGGACCTGCAAGGACTTGTGGGGAAGACATTTCATTTTCTCCTCCCTCACTGCCTTTTTCCCTTCCATGAAAGCCCTCATTGCCTCTCCACTTTTTTTGCTTCTTTCTCTTCTTCCCAACCACCAGCCAGCCTATCCTCTCTGTCTCTATGTTTCGCTTTCCGTCCTTCCTTCCCCTGCTGTTTCCATTTCCCCAAGAAAACTGGCTGAGTTATGCACTGTCTGAATCTGGGCTGGACTTAATTGCACAGAGAGAACCTGCAAGAACTTGAGTGAGGGGAACCTCGCTTTCCCCTATATCTCCTTTCCCACACTATGGCAAAGTGGTGACTTGAGCCTGGATATACCAAATCCTAGTTTAAGACTCTAACCACTACACCACACTGGCTTTTGTGAAGTGGCTGATGTTGAACAATAGAAGGCAGCTGGGCCTAGAGGAATAATGCAAGTTATGTGATGGCAAGTTGTTTGGTAGTTGCTGATTGGTGTGGCACCAATATATCCTACCACAAAGGCCTGGAAAGGACCCTGTCCAATCTCTCTGCCTTTTATTGACAGAAACCAAGGTTTAAGGCTGACACTAATGTATGACTCCCTAGCTGTAGTAACTGAGGGCATTGCTTTCTTAAAGCTACAGGTGCTATTTTTTTTAGGATTTCAGATTTTTCTGGGGCATTTTTCAAGTTTATAGAAAGAAGTGTTCTGTTCAGAAGAAGTCTGTTCATAGCTCCGGTCTCTGGATTTAAGTCTCCACAGATTTTGCCACATTGAGATATATTAATGATGATGCCAATAACAAGTGTGTAAATACACAGGAAAATAAACTGTATAAATGCAGAAATATATGAACATAAAAGGGAGGTAACACACATGATAATGTAAAAAGTTGCTAGTCAAACTCCATTTCAGTTTTCATCAGAGTATTTGTATTATCCTGTTTATTCAGTTTTAAAATGTGTGCCTGCTATATGCGAGGCAAAATTTCATCCACTGCTGTGCTAACTACTTTATATTTCTACATTTATACTGTTTATTTTTCTGTGTATTTACACACTTGTTATTGGCATAATGAATTTTGCATATTGAATTTTGTTGTTTTTGTATGCTTGTCATATTTTTCAAAGTATTGGTTCAGGAGATACTTTCAATTTTGTGCTTACAATGCACCCTATTTTTTGTTTACCTTCTTTACTTGTGTACTTTGTTTTTGTACTGTTGAGGGTGTTCTTTCTGGTTTTCTATAGCATCCCAGCTTGCCTCCCTGCCTGACTTTGAAAGGTGAGCATGTTAATTTCTATTAAGGTTTTCACTCTGCTATGTAGAAACCGTAGTTCAATCCATGTAGTTCTAACTAAGCATCAGCATGATAAATGTTGCCAATAGGGGTGTGCATCCCAAAAAGATTTGGGTTTCCCACTTTGGGTTTACCCGAAGTGGGGAAAAAATTCGGAAATACCATAATTCCTAAGTGGCAAGCTGCTTCAGAATTCTAGTATTTACTCGCTTCGATATGCTCTGTAAATATTCAGAGCATACTGAAGTGAGAGGGAGCAACTCCCCCCCCACCTCCCCCCTGGGGCAACTCCTCCACTCCCACCCCCCACCCACTTACCTGGCCATCGAGGAGAGGGGAAGGGTGATCAGCTGAGTGGTGGCGGCAGCATGCACGAGACCACCATGGAGGCCATTTGAGGGGCAGAAAGGGCTTTCTCCACCTCCTCCACCACTCTGCAGACCTGCAGGGCGGCAGGGAGGGCCGGAGCCACCACTGCCACCGACACTGCCAAGGTAAGTGGGGCTGGGGGGGCTGGGGATGAGATGATGTTTAAAGGGCCCCGCCACTTGCAACCGACAGGAGAGGGGCCCTTTAAACTCAGTCCTAAAGCTTTCCAAAGCATTACGAATGCTTCAGAAAGCTTTGATTCAGGATTTCCAAGTCTTTACGGATCGGGTCCAATTCAGGTATTTTACCCAAATCGGAAACCCGAAGCGCACATCCCTAGTTGCCAACTGATAAAAAAATGTAAAAGGAGCACATAACTCCAATGCAAATTATTTTAAACAGTGCATGTTCTGCCCATGATGATCGTGGGACATCTATATACTCCAAACAAGAAAGCAAAACTGCCACCCACCTAGCCCACCATGCTGCCACAGCAGAAAGTCCAGTTCCCAGCTTTAAGGTAGAACAGCATTTGTGTCTTTGTGGAAGTATGAGGAGGGAACAGGCAATTAGGCCCAAGTTTAGAGGACTATAGGTTTTCTCTCTGGTCCACAGTTCATGTTGAAAAAGGGCTGCAGGACGCTGGGCATCCTTGCACCAAGGTTTTTGAATTTACTTTTGTTGCAGTTACTCATCCTTTGCTATATTCACAGGGGGTCGCTGGTTAAGAGGATGAGGAATGAATTTTATCCAAGGCAGATTAATTAATTGGCCCTGGCATTTTTGCCTTCCTTATAGCAAAGAATATATACTGCATGTGTCTGGTTGTACTGTTAAAGAGAGCATAAACACAACTGCTTACTGGTATTTGGGCATTGGCTGGGAACATTGCTGCTGCTGCTGCATTTATATACCACTCTTCTAGACAGATTAGTGCCTACTCAGAGTGGTAAAAAGTGTTGTTGTTGTTATCATCATCATCTCCATAATACAGCTGGGGAGCTGGGGCTGAGAGGAATGGCCTACTCAAGGCCACCTGATGAGCTCATGGCAGTGCCTGACCACTTAACCACTAAGCTGCAACAGCTCTAGTACAGGTTGTGCAGGGTGGGCTCCCTGCATGATCATAAAGGGGGGGTCCCCTTAAGGAGGGCATGGTACACAGCAGCCAACTTTGTGGATATCACATAGACCACGCACCCAGGAGGATGGTGATGTGTAGGAACAGTGGTTTATTCTGCATCCAGACTTAATACCAGCCCTCGCTCCTTGGTTACCTGAAGAGGTAGGTTGGGAAAGGTGCTGACAGCAGTTGGGTTATCAGCTGCACCCATTGCCCACAGCCTATGCTTCACCAAGACCTGAAGAAAAGACTAAAATGAATAAAATTGTGGTCTGATTCTTCCCAGCACAGAGTGTCTGTGTTTCCTTCCCCCCAATCCCACCCCATCCCGCCCATGGGCTGGTCCCCATTCCAAGCACAATGCAATACTAATCAAAATGCTATTTGATTTTAATTGCAAGCACATTTTCATTTCTGGTGTTCCAAATGTGTTTCTGACTTTTATGTCACTGGCACCTTATGCACTATTTATGTGTAACTAATGTAAAAGTAATGATGAAAACTGTATAAATTGAATAGGAAAGTTTTGATCCAAGGAAACTTAAACAGTATACAACTCACGGCCCTGATTTGTACAAAGAAGACAGAAAAATGAAAAATGGATTTTTGAGGTGAAGCAGTAGGGGTACAAAATTTGGTAGCTTCTTGAAATGTTACATGTAAGTCACAGAGCAAATTGACAAAATTATTCTAGGTACCTTTTCAAGGCCTTCCTCCTTGAGGCTAATCACATCTAAATCAAAATCTGTTCTCAAGCCATTGGTTTTGTTGAACGTTATCCTGCCAGTGAGGCCTTCCCAGTGAGCCTATGAAAGTAAATAAGGGGGGAAGTCATATTTAAGCAATAAATGAGAAGCAGAAATTAAAGTCATCCAAAATGGAAATATTAATAATTCATTAAGTTTAAATAAATTTCCTTGTGGCTGATTAAGAATAAAATTCTTACCCAGTTCATGAATGTTCAGCTTTTCTTTTATATATGTGAATTAAATCAACTTTCCCCTTAATCTCAACATACAATTCTTTAATAGCTTTCCATTTTCACACACAGAAAAACGCATCTCGCTTAAGGTGCTCGAAGGCTGCATTTGGAATTTTTATTTCAGTTCCTCTTTAGGGGATAGGAATTTATTGCTGCCTTTGCCTATCCTGTAAATAAGGCCTCAGTTTTGTGATGCATTGAGCCATTTTGGTTCCCACTGTGGCAACACTCACCAACGGCATATGCAACAGTGGACATTTCATTTTGGGAAGCACAATCCCCTTCTATTATTAATTGCTGCATGCAATGCGATTCTGAAGCTGGAAAGGCAAAAGTATTATACTGTGATGCTCGTTTCTGAGAACTGAAAATAAATGTATCAATTTTGCACTCCTATAGGGATGTGATTTTTCCTTTGCTCTAGTTGCAAAACAGGAAAGAAATATCAGGCCAAAGCAGACAGGAAACTGGAAAGGAAAAAAGGACAGCTCAGCAGTACCATTTTGAAGGTGCTTTTATGCATCATTAGTTCTTTATTATAAAAATGCTGCTGTCTGTCCATTTGCACAGCAGGTCCACTAAAGATTTTACCATGTATTTAAGTACGGTAGCCTGTTACCACTGGCAGGAAGAAGGTATTTCCTCTTAGACATTATTGATTCTATACCCCACCTCACCCACCTCACAGGGTGTTTTGTTGTGGGGATAATAATAACATACTTTGTAAACTGCTCTGAGTGGGTGTTAAGTCATCCTGAAGGGTGGTATATAAATCGAATGTTGTTGTTGTTGTTATATAGATCCTGAGTTCTTGTTTTCTTGGCTTTTCAGAAAAAAAGTTTTGTTTGTTCATTTTGCATTTCCAACAGGGCCCTCCTGTGTTTTTTTCATTGAGCACACTGTGACAACAGCCAGGCAAGGCTGGGTGTGTGAGGCCAATATATTAGTACTATCACTACTGATCCAGCGCATAGGTGTGACATTTGACCCCAGAATCAAATGCCCAGAGTAGTATTACTGAGACATATCTAGACTATGACAGAATTGAGGGGCCAGATTATTCTCACTTATGATAAAGCTAAGTTCCAAAAGATGTATCCAACGGATCTCCTACCTCACCACAAATATAAATAGAAATCAGTAAAGCATATAAGTACAGTGAGTTACAGAAAAACACTCCTAGAAAAATGACAAACTCTCTTGCCCCTGACTAGAATTGGTTTGTCAGTTATGAGAGTCCTTGAAGAACAAGGGAGAAAAAGATTTCCTCTCTACCGTTCTAAACTGAATTGTTTACCTAAGCTGATTGTTACCTGAACAGGTAAAAATTCATAGCCCATACAACAAAACATGCCTCCCCAATGATTTTAAGGGTGAAAGAATCCCAGGGAAGCTTCAGATCTTTGTTTGGGGGGTGGGGGGTGGTGGAAAGAAACTGAGGGCCAAGCTACAAGTGACAAATGACACTTGAACAGCAAGTGAACAGACTCACATGTATTCCTCCCTGTTCACTTGCGCTCCACTTGCACTCCACTTGTGCAGTGGAGCACAAGTGGAGCACAAGTGAACAGGGAGGAATACATGTGAGTCTGTTCACTTGCCATTCAAGTGTCATTCGTTACTTGTAGCTTGGCCGTGGGTTTCTCTGATCAGTTTCTCTCTCCAGCTCCAACAGTGTTAGACTCTTAATATAGTTCTCTTTGTGCCTTCATCAGTGACAAATGCAAAAATTACTAGTTCTGCCTGAGCTGAGAGTAGTACCTAGGACTTGTACAAAAATGAAGCTAAAAGCACACTTTACATGTGGGTAGATTCTCATCTTAATATAGCAACTCAGTCTGGAAGTTTGGAGGGAAACAGTGTTTCCTCCATAATAAAAGTAAGTTGGACAAGCTATAGGTAAAGGAATTCAAATTTTTGAGAGAGATACTTAAGGAACTTTGGTACCTTATTGTTATCATTATTGTTGCTGGTGATGGTGTTAGTTCGTGTACATACAGTTTGAATATTTATCCAAAGTATAGCTATGGACTTTGGAAATGAAAAATGTGCACTTCTATCAATAAAACAAGGGAAGATTACTGAATCTGAGGGAATACAATTTGTCAATGGAAGCAGTATCAAAAGCTTACACTGTAAAGGAAAACTGCAAATATTTTGGTATATTGCAAGCTAATGATATTGTGATACAATTGTGAAAAAGAATACATTAAAAAGGTTTGAAAAATACTCAAGTTGAAACGAAATAGTGGAAATATAATTCATGTTACAAATACCTGGGCCACCCCAGCCATGGGATCGCTGCACTGGAATTGTAGCTTGAACAAAAGCTGAACTGAATGCATTAGATAGCAAGACAAAGAAAATCATGACAGCTAATCATGGCCTACATCCTTGTAAGATGTAGCAAACGGCTAATGCAAGGGATATTGGAAAAAAAAGAGACAGGGGGACTTAATATTAGTCGCACAAAAACAGCCATTAAGAACAAACTCTATAAAAGCAAAAATTGAAAAGACCACGACGATAGCAAGTATAGATTATCTAATGAGGTGAATGAAATGATTAACCATCTCATTAGTGGATGCCATAAGATTGTACAAACTGACTATAAAAAGTGCCATAACAAAGTACTGTAATGCTGCATTGGAATTTATACAAAAAGTACAAGCTACATGCACAAAATACTATTGGGAGCATAAGCCTGAGAAAGTTGTTGAAAATGAGAACGTTAAGATCTTATGGGATTTAAAAATCTAAATGGATAAGAAGCTAGAACATAATACTCTGGATATTACTGTGGCTGAAGTAAAGAAAGTCAAACTTATGTGGCAAGCCCAGGTGACAATCAAATTGAGAGGAAATAGACTGAAAAGATAACAAAATATCACAATCTATTATTTGAAGTTCAGCATCTCTGGGAGAAACATACAACAGTTATTCCAGAAGTGATAGGAGTGCTAGGTGTGATTTGCAAAGAACTAACCAAACACCTTGGTGATATCAACATAGACAGGATAACAACTGGCCAGTTGCAAACAGCCACACTACTTGGAACATGCCACATACTAAGGTGATGCCTCATTGACTCCTAGATTCTTAGATAAAATTTGAGTCTCTTAGACACCAAAAATTCCAGCCCAAACATGTGGTGGACTGTAGAAAATAGAGATAGCAACAACAGCAACAGTTTATTTGCATTCTGTTCTTCTGGACAGATTAGTTCCCACTCACAGCACTGAACAAAGTGAGTATTAATATCTCTACAATACAGCTGGATAGCTGGGGCTGAGAGAAGTGGATTACCCATGGCCACCTTCAGAGTTCATGGCAGTTGTAGGTTTGTTATAGAACAGGGAATTAAAGAATTGTTGGCACTAGTTAAGTGCTCCATTGCAACCCAACTACCTAACCATTATATTACACCAGGTCTCATTAATATTAATGTTGTATGGACTACTGAACACAAGAACATTTTCCATACACATCTCTATTAGTCTGAATTAATTTTTTTCTTGTTAACCAGTACTGGAAAGACGTAGAAAAGTCAGATACAGTATCAAGTGGGGTCACACAGTGAGGGAATCTCATTTCCCCTCTCGCTCTTTCTTTTTATCTTTTGGAGGCCCATGCCTGCAGTCTCTCCCCTTTCCTTCTCTCCCTCCCACCTGCCTACTTCTTTAATTTTTCCTCCCACTGTCAGCTACTCCTCCTTTCCTTCTCTCTCACCTACCCACAACAACTTTTTTTCTGTCTCTCACCCTGGCAGTTTCTCTGTCAGTCATTGACTCGTTGGGCCTTTTCTAACTAGGGAGGAGGATTCTTTTGGATCCTCCTCCCTCCAGCTTTACTCTCCCTTACTGATTTATTAAAAAAAACTTTTTTAGTCTTTCCCCCCTCGTCCCCACAATGACACCAAGCACGGCTTGGAATCCTCAGCAGTGTTGTTTGGGGGATGACTAACAACCCCCTAATTGGCCACCCAAGTCTCACAACATTTTGGTTACATTCTTTTCTTAAAGAAACAGACAGTGCTTCCATGATTTTAGGGACCCTATTTTTCTTATTTTTCTCCAAACCTGGGCCTTCCCACAGGGGAGAAAATAACCCCTATCTGAACATAGCTAGAGGGTTTATTAATTTATAAATGCAAACATATTGCAATTTGGTTTCTCTACAAATCCAGTGGGGTAAGTTTTTATGATCCCCATTTTGAGACTGAGACACCAGGGTTTGCCAAGACCACTTTGGGAGTCTACTGACTTGGGACTTGAACCTACTCCCCATCCTGCAGAATAAACCAGCCCATTTGCAAAACCTTAGAGCTTCCAAGAACAAGAAAGATTGTGACAATGTCACATAGTTATATTTTAACAAACAACCTTGATAAATAAAACTTATATTTTACGATTATTTTAAAAAACAATATATTCTGGATTGTTTGAGAAGTATATAATCTAAATCAGAAAATGTGGATTTTACCAAAGCTTATCAGCAGCTTTGATAACATACCAAGTGTATGGACACACTTCTGTCTTAAAGAAGGAATGAAACTGCATCACACATGTAAGCAATGCATCATGGTATCTGCTAGCAAAACATTCCTGTTATTTGTGACTTGGGTTATTACAACTCTAGCTCCTATTTTTTATGAAACATTTCAGTGTGAACTGCCTATGAACATACATATTCATCTTGACTAACAGTCTCATTGCAAGAGGTATCAACAGATGGAGAACACAGAATGGCAAGCTGGAGCATATTTTGTTAGTGACATACCTCTTTAATGAGATTCATAAAGCGGGTCCCAAAACGCCAAGGCTTGTGCCGATTACACTGTAATGAACTGACAGTCATCTGTGGGAACTGTTGGACAGCCACTGACACCACATGAACGGCATCATACATTAAAGCAGCATCCGTCTGAAATTAGAATGTAATCAACACTGTGAAAATGCCCCATTGAAAGTGCATGACAGACAGCAGGTATGAGAGGAAAACAAATCCTTCTTGCCTCTTGTTGTAATAAAGGAGAAAAAATGATAATATGACTAGCTGAAGACAGCTTATTAAACAAAACAGTACTACTAAGAGCTAGCTGCAAGTTGCAATCACTTCGTCAGAGCTTGATTGGTGGGGAATGCCAAAGGCTCTTCCACCAACAGGCAGAGAAAGGTGAAGGGGCTAGGATCCACAAACTATTCATGGTTTTTCTCCCCTTATCTCTCTTCTCAGTGGCCAATTTCTCCTCTCCCAATTCCTAAGGAAAATTAGGAATTTGGAAAAGAGAAAGAGGAAAATAGGTTTGGGAAAAGCAACCAGAAACTTATTCTTTATAGTGTTCATGAATACTGTCTCCTCCATCTTTCTCAGCCTGTTGGTGGCTGCAGCCTTCAGGAATCAGTTGTTAATACAATATATAGCCAACTGCTCCTTCAGAAATGTCAGACTCGACTCAAAATATTTCCTTAATTTTCTGTCTTGCAATGGATGTGTAAAAACTCACTGTTCGCAATCATTGCCATACTGTTAACTAACATACTCTAAGCTCATTATTAGTTGATTATATTATAAAGCAGACCCATACTTGAATAATCTGCACATGCGTTCACATATACCCACACATGCCTGTATGCACACTATGTGTTTATCATTATTAATCATGAATATGAAATAAAAAAATGCTGGAGGATGTTATGTAATCTATGAAAATATAACAACATTCCATTTATATACTGCCCTTCAGGACAACTTAACGCCCACTCAAAGCAGTTTATAAAGTATGTTACTATTATTCTCACAACAAACAGTGAGGTGGGTGGGGCTGAGAGAGCTCCAAGAAGCTGTGACTGACCCAAGGTAACCCAGCTGGCTTCAAGTGGAGGAGTGGGAAATCAAACCCAGCTCTCCAGATTAGAGTCCGGCACTCTTAACCACTACACCAAACTGGCTCTATATTTTATATTTCAATAATTCTTTCAATTTAGGACCAAAAAAGTGAAAATTCATGAAGAGTTCTGCAGCATTTGTTTAACTGAATTACAACAGCAGAAAGGAGTGCATTATTGTTTATTACTTTACATATAAACTGATTAAAATTACTTCCACAGGTGCTTGAGGGGAAAAAATCTTCAAAACTGTAACTCAGCGGGTGGGGGGAGGATTTGGTAAAGTGATTTGGTTTGACTGAGAATTGAATTCAATTTTAAAACAAACGGAACAAAAACATTCTTCATGTGTTTTCTACTTCATGTCTAGCTTGGCTTTCAAAAGCAAAGGTGATTCTCATGGGTATTGATGATAGAATTTAATGACATTTTAAATTAACTAGCTTAATTACTAAGGTTGACAAGAAGTTTATTAAATGGCTTATAACAATTTATATGTAATTTTAGTCTATCATTGCCTAAATTAAAAAAAAACATGTTCAGATCAACAGGTATTGTGCTAGCTATGGTTGGTAATGCTACAGTCCTTGAAATTAACATACTTGGAAACTGAACTGACCCATACTCACAGTGTTCATCTAGTCTTGAATACCCCCATACTCTTAAAATGCTGATTTGTTTGCAATATTTCAAGAGTGTCTGCATGCTCAATAGCGTTCATCATATCATAGGCAGCTGGATTGCAGCCAATGTTAGCACATGTTCAGAACTTACTAGATTCTTATAATTAGCAGGAACTCCAGTTCTCTCAGCCTTCTAATTGGATTCAGGAGGCCACAAAAACAGAGACCTGGTAGGAAGCTATCTCAGAAAGTTGGGGAAGGTAATCCTCCATTTAAGCAGACTCTCCACTTTGGAAAAAGAAATATTTGCCTTGGGGTGGGAAGGAACTGACAGGGAAGAGAGAAGGCACCTTTGTATGCACACAAGCATGCATTTTTGTGAATGCCCTAAATCTTCACAAATGTTTTAAGTATACCACCGTGATTTAAGTATACAACAGTGATGCTCACAAAAATGCACATTCAGATGAAATGATCACCTACATTTAGTAGGGAATGAGAGAAGCTTCAATAAAGCTGTGTGCAAGGAAAAGAAGAAAGGGGGATGCATGAAGACTAGAGTTGCCAGGCCCCCTCAATCTCCCAGCGGGGGGGGGGGGGGTGCGCGCGCTCCTGCAAGCGTGATGACATCACTTCTGTGAAGTGACATCATCACGCAGCCCCTGGATTGCGCTGTTGGGGGCTGCTGTGGAGTTCAGGAACGCTCCTGCACTTCGCAGCAGCCCAAAACGGGCCTGATCCGTGCCAAAACGGACGCGGATTGGGCCCGTTTTGGCATGGGTCGGGCCCGTTTTGGGCTCCTTCGGAGCGCAGGAGTGTTCCTGCACTCCGCAGGGGCCCACAATGGGCCCAATCCGCATCAAAACGGGCCTGATTCCATTTTGACGCAGATTGGGTCCATTGTGGGCCCCTGTGGAGTGCAGGAATGCTCCCGCGCTCCACAGGGGCCCCGATCCAGGCCCAAACAGGCCTGATCCTGGCGACGGCTGTGCACGGGGGCACGCATTACCACAGGGGGGCTCACATGGAAGGTGCGCCCCCCCCACTGGCCAGGTAAGTAGGGGCGGGGGTGGGAGGGTGGGGGCGGGGGATCCCCCACCCCCACCAGGGGTCTGGCAGCCCTAATGAAGACAAGAATTTCAAAAATTAAGTCCCTTTACAACGAACTATGCTATGTTTGAAATCAGTCAATGACAAAAGTTGCACACAAGCATAAATGCATTCAAATTGTGTGATTTTTCTTTCTTTTCTGGATCTAAAAGGGAAAAAACAGCTTTAAATCCATTTTAATTTAATTAGAAATAATAGGTACATATTTGAGCCAGTCAAAAATATCAAAAGACCCAGTAATAAAATGGTTAATATTTACGCTTCAATATTGATTGAATATTGAATACTGAACAGGGGAAAAATTAAGATTAAGATAAATCAGGATGTATATTAGAATGTATCTGAAAATAGACTAGACTAGTAGGGCAATTAATACCAAAATAATATTTACAGTCCTTAATACACATTTGTATTCTTCTAAGATGAAACTAAGGACTAAAATAGCTTTGAGATAATGAATATATTAACAACATATTTTGTCAGAGAAATTAAGATCTACCATTCCTTAAGTAAAGATGAAGTTTTAAATGGAAAAAAATATGTTTTAAGAATGAAATTTCATTTTATAGCAAAGGCAGGGAATTGTAAACATCTGAGTTAGCCACATAAAACATTGGCCAAACATTTGCTCTTTCCTATGTTGCAGGTAAATTAAAAGCTGAGGGTTGCCAGAGGGGAAGCCTAAGGCAACAGCTTCTATTGGGTTATGTGTTTTTGTTTGAATTTGTATCATTTATGTGCATTCTTTTGTATGCTGGTTTTCATGCCCAGTGAGGGACAAAAATAAACTCTCCTCTGATCAATTTGTAAGTTTATCTGAAATTACAAGTGACATCTTTGAACACCCAAAATCTCCTCTCTTTTAGTAGATTGCAATTACTTGGCATATGAATTTTTGCACTGCTGCTTGGAAATTGTGGTCTGTTTGCTGGCAATGGCATTATATTGCCAATAGAATCATGCAGCTCTCTGTGTACACTATGACAGCCATGTCTCATCATGTGAAAATGAGTGGGCACAAAAAACAGCTACTTGCCAGCTGTCTGGTACAAGTACATTATATACTATGACACACAAAACATAGCTTATTTTAAAACATACTGGCAATTTGTGAATATGGAGTACTACCAGGCTTTTTTTCAGAGGAACGCAGTGGAACGGAGTTCTGGAACCTCTTGAAAATGGTCACATGGCTGGTGGCCCCGCTCCCTGATCTCCAGACAGAGGGGAGTTTAGATTGCCCTCCGCGCCGCTGGAATAGCGTGGAAGGCAATCTAAACTCCCCTCTGTCTGGAGATCAGGGGGCGGGGCCACCAGCCATGTGACCATTTTCACCGAGGGCAACCCACTGAGTTCCACCACCTCTTTTCCCAGAAAAAAAAACCCTGAGTACTACTGAGGGCCAAGCTACAAGTGACGAATGACACTTGAATGGCAAGTGGATTGAGTGGAGGGCAAGTGTACAGGGAGAAATACACTTGCCATTCAAGTGTCATTCGTCACTTGTAGCTTGGCCCTGACTTGAGAGAAAAGAGGAGAGTACAAGCATAGAAAGTTTAATTTCTGAGGGTTTCATTTGTAGGGATCATGGCAGCACTAGGGTGTTGTTGTTTTCTGTTTTTTATGTTAAACAACTGTTTCATGCACTGTTCTGGAGAAAAATCTGAGGTAGAACACACCACAGGGACTCAGCTGAAAGAAGCTTCCCTGTAAAAGGTGATCCTTCTCCTGGCGGTGATGGGTAGGATTCAATGCTGCTTTCCCACATACAGATTATGTCTTCTGCTCGTTGTAGGACCATTTCACATATTGTTGCAAAAAGAAAGAAAATCCAAAGATATCCTACAATTTGTATAAGCATAAAATAACTACTGTGCGCTGATTTATTTATGTTATTTATTTATATTATTACACACTATGAACTCTTATACAAACTCTTGTTAAACAGCCAAACTCATGGTTTTTCTGGTTACAGACCTTTGTTTAGAACAATTTACTACATAGACCCTGTTCACAAGTTACAGTGAATGCATATACAATCTGTGTAGAACATACAACTGATTATTCTTTATACATGCATTGATTAATTCTCATGTTATATTCAATGTATGTACAGCTAAATGTGAGATTTAAACCCCACATATATCCAGGTGTACTGGTCCTCAGTTTTATTTTTAAAGTGCATGCATGTTGGCTTTCTCTTACAAATGGGTATACACATGCAGGTTGTATGTGCATTAATTATAATGTGAACAGGATTATAGGTGGCTAACATCATGATACATGACTCCTTGCTAGACATGGGCACGAACGGAAAAAAACCCTGAACAAGCTGTTGATTGTTTGTTGCCATCCACAAACAATGAACAATAAACAGTAATGAACATGACTCTGTTCACAAAAATGTTCGTTGTTTGTGGCCCTTTAAAGATCCCTTTAAACTATCAGGTGGTACGGGGGATTCCCCCCCCTGCTGCTGCCTGCCAGCTGACATGCCCCTTTCCTGCCATGTGCAAGGGGCAGGGCCCTTTAAACACCCTACAAGCTGACCTTCCCAATGTCCAATACCCACCAAATTTGCAGAGAACATAGTCCTGACTGTCCTCCAAAGACCCCCCCCCCAAGTTTCAGAGAGATTGCACCCCAGGAAAGGCATGATGCATGGGTGTCCCCCTTTGTTGTCATTTTCTCTTCACAGTGGCAAAAACAGGACTCTCTGCTGGAAGCTACTTTGAGGGGTTACAAACTGACCTCCCCAATGTCCAATACCCACCAAATTTGCAGGTGGCATAGTCCTCACTGTCCTCCAAAGACCCCCCAAGTTTCAGAGAGATTGCACCCTGGGAAAGGCATGATGCATGGGTCTCCCCCTTTGCTGTCATTTTCTCTTCACAGTGGCAAAAACGGGACTCTCTGCTGGAAGTACTTTGAAGGGTTAAAGCCAGAAGGAAAGCCAGAAGAAGTTCAGACAGAGTTCAGTCCCTGTCTCCAGTTGCCAAGGGAATTGATTGCAGGTGCCAGACTGTCTGGCTTGACCAAGGCAACAAACGAGGCTTGCAATGACCACTTGTTCGTTTAGAATGGGGCTTCACGAATGGCTTGTTCACAAACAGACGAACGGGCTGTTCATGGGTTTTTTCTGTTCGTAATGCTGTTCGTGCCCATGTCTATTCCTTGACTCTAGCTCCACATTCCTGTAACTACTAGCAGGGCCACAGAACATGAAAACATGATAGTGGGAGTCAGTGCAATATATATTTTGGCATAGTGTGGTAAGAATTACTTTCTGTGAAAAAGAGAGGTTTCAGGAACCTTTGTCACATGTAATAAATGTTCCTGCCCTTTTGTTCCTGAATTGAGACATCAGTTTTTACCACCTAGGCCAATGAATATGAACTATATGCCTACCCATTCAAGAAGAACCTGTTGCTGCTCCTCATTGATAAAATTAGTAAGCTGTGAAATGAGTTTGTTATTGACAGGAAACTTGGAAATTATGGCAATTGTTATAAAGCATAATGATCTCCAATAGCTTCTTTCATGCAAATGAATCCCAGCATTAAACAATACTTAAAAATGCAGAAGTGCTCTCTGCTGTTATAGACCATAAGCTGGTGCAAAAACAAAATGTAAGTTTAGATCCAAATGAATCTCCTGTGGCAGCATTTCAAAACCAAGACAAGGATAGATCTTGTGTTTGAAATAGCTAGGGGAACAGAGTAATATCCAGAGCATCTAGTGCTTCATCCACACTTTAACTTCAGTCAAAACACCAGCAATCCCAAATTGTTCACCAATTTATAACACAAAACTGCTCTAAAGGCCCATTTGATACCTTCATAGCAGATAATAAATCTCTTGACTGGCATGATATGTTGAGTCTGCTTTGTAAAAAGTTAAGATTTTGTGGTAGCATTTTATTCAAGCTACTGGAGTCTCGACAGCGCTCTTTTCTCAGAAAAAAACATAAAACACAGCATGGATTACTTTTCTGCCCCCCCCCTCAAAAGGAGCCACTAGTTATCTGCTCATAAATCTGTATCATGGCCTAATTTTTAATGTTTCCTAACTCTAATGAGTTCAAAGGAGCTACTGATTACAGACAGCCAGTATCAACCGGAACACAAGACTAAATTCAAATATAAAACAAGTGTTGCATCTGTATGGGCAATGAGGAGGCTGATGTCCCAGCAAAGAACACACATCACATGGCATGATTGGATGTAATGGGCCAAAACTTTATTGATTGCAGCTATTGAAGTATTGACAAGGCATAGAGAAATGGATCCACGGCCCGCCACCGTTAGATACTATCTTCCCTTCAGCAAGCCTGCTGGGCACCGTGGAATGGCAAGTGGTGTACATCCATCACAATGTAGCCAGGCAGCCCCTGCCACCCAGGGCAAAGCCTACAATGGCCCACCCAGGCACGCACCCTTCAGCTTTGCCCCAGATCCCTTAGGGGGACCCCCCAAATAGGTGGCATGAGTTGCCCATTCCGCACCACTCACCCCAGTGGATCTGTCCCCAGTGCCTCAAAACTGCCCAAAGTTGTGACAAGTCACCCCTCTCACCTCTGACTCTCAGAATGGCAGGCAGGAGATGCATTCTGCTGCTACAGCTGCCCCCTGATGCTCCTCCCTCTGCACCCTCCTCCACCTTTGCCTCTGCTCCAGCATCACCCATAGCTGCAATCTTGGCAAGCTACCTTTCTTCCCCAATATATTTCAAATAATGTGCCTAGATCTGCAACACTGTACAGATTCTGCATATCAAGATTCTTTTATATAATTTCACCATGGTGGGTATTGGGATGGGACAAAGGGCTGTGTATGGCATTGTATGGCATTGAAGACCCCCCCCCAACCCAGCCATTCAAAAGGTTACTTGTGCATAATTCATGCAGATTTCACCATGCTTTCAAGCCTAACTTGTTTATCCATAAGAACTAACGTGATTTCCTTCCTTCTTTCCTTCCCACCCACCCTCCCTCCCTCCCTCCTTCCTTCCTTCCTTCCTTCCTTTCTTGAGGAAAGCAAATTTCTCAGGACAAAACTAGATGAGTCGGAGGTCAAAACTCTCTTGGTGTCCTTTAAAGTTAAATTTCACATGTTTAGGGATCCAATTCAGATTGTATTTAAAGGAGCCAATACACCAAGTGTTAATTCAACTCTAACCACACTTTTCCAAATGTTTTGCAAAGGAACTAAAAGTAGTGAAAATGTCACCATTTTTAGCATCAAAGATCTAGGCTTAGTCTGTAATAAAAAAGCACTACTGCCAACATGCATTAAAATAGAAAAACTGAGACATAATTTAACTAAATTAATTTTACCTGCTTGCAAATAAAACTAATAAAATCAGAAACAGGAATAGAAATCAAATTGACAATGAAAGGCTTTTAGCCTTTAAAAAAAAGATGCAGCATTCTACTCAAATGGATTAAAAGCCAAAGAAGAGGAAAAATGTCTGAGTTATAAGTAGACTCTTAAAAAGTCTAGCCAGAGATATGGGTAGTTCCAAGAATAATCCATATTATATATATTTTAAAATGTAGAGTAATACAAGAATTCATCGTACTATACTGTCAATCCAGCACATGCAATTATGTGGACAAGAATCCTGGAGCCAGGAGTGGAGATAGCTTTTTTTTTTTCTTCTAAAAAGCAGGAGCAAAAAGCTCCATCCACACAGAGCAACTGGCCCCTCACTTTTCTTACACTGGACATCCCCTGCCTGACAGCTGAATCCAGGATTTAAAGCATTTTGGGGCTTCCTCACACTTCAGCTGGAAGGGAATCCCCCCTCCCAGCTGAAATTTAAAGCACCTCTTTCGGGGCTTCCCCAGGCTTCAGCTGGGAGGGGGGAATCCCCCAGGTGAAGTTTAAAGTGCCCCTTTTGGGGCTTCCTTGGGCTTCAGCTGGGAGGGGGGAACCCCCAGCTGAAGTTTAGGTGCCTGTTTCAGAACTTGCCTGGGTTTCAGCTGGGAGGGGGAATTCCTCCTCTCAGTTGAATTTTAAAGTCTGTTTCAGGGCTTCCCTGGGCTTCAGCTGGGGGAATCCACCACTTTCCAGCTGAGGTTTAAAATCCTAGGAGGTAGGGGGATTCCCCTGCCTGCCAGCTGAACTTTAAAGCCCTTCTCCAGAGCTTTAAATTCAAACCCTGAGGCTGGCTCCAGCTGACTGGCAGAGGAAGGAGCTCTCCTGCTGGTCAGCTGAAGCCAGCCGTGGAGTTTGAAAGCTCCCCAAAGCTTTCCAAAGCTCCCCAAATCTTTTTGGTAAGCTTTGATTTGGCATTTCCGAATCGGGGCCAGCATGCTGGGCCTGATTCAGAAATCATGAATCATCATGAATCGGGTCTGATTCAGGTATTTATCCCAAATTGGAAACCCGAATCACACACCCCTATTACTCTGGTCACGTCTACATTCTATGTGACATATTAGTTTTCTATAAACCTTCTGAAACTGAGGGATTTATGAGATAAGATGCCATGGATAATCAGATTTCCTAATTCTTTCCTTTAATTTATAATTATTTAATTTATAATTATAATTAAATTTATAATTGTTTGTACAGAATGCTGCAGCTTGGTTATTATCAGAAGAAAGAAGGAGTATGCACATTACACCCATTCTGCAGCCATTCCATTGGCTGTCCGTTAGCTACCAGTTTCAGTTCAAAGTACTATTAGATAAAAAGATCTTCATGATCTTGGTCCCTTATATCTTCAAGACTGCCTCTCCTCCTATGTTCCATGTTGACAACATCTGTTCAGTGCCTTCTCCAGATGCTACTCAGCAAACAGGCAAAATCACCAACCACTTGATCATGTTGTCATGGATATAGCTAGAACTATAGGAAACTGTTGCAGTATATGACCAAGAAAGTCATTCAAGATACCTTTGCACACAGAAACAGGGCTAGCCCAGCCTCATAACTAGATGTGCCACAAAGGGACCCTATCGGCCTGGAAGAGAACAACCTTGGAGATAGTTACACAGTTGTATTGCCATGTGCAGATTAGAAGAGACATTTAACTCATATCAATATATACAATGTACCAAGGCCCGAGTGGAGGGAGTATCTGAGAATGGCAGGAATGTCTAACTTCATAGAGGCTGGCAACATTATTTGAGGATAGATGTACTGTTGGAGGGCCAAAAGATATTCAGATGTATGTGAATATTGTAATTTCTAATTTTACATAGCCTTTGTAAGATAAAAAGTAGCAAGAATGAAGTAGGTAGGTAAAGGTAGTCCCCTGTGCAAGCACCAAGAATGAAGTAACTATTGCTATATGTTTCAATAAGATGTTTCAAATATGGACAACCCTACTTGCACCTGCTTCATCTGTAAAGAGTCTGGGTGTGGTCTTGGATGCCTCCTTATCAATGGAGACCCAGATTACAGTGGTTGCCAGATTGGAATTTTACTACCTTTGTCAGATCAGGCAGCTTGCCCCTACCTTTCACCTCACAACCTGGCAACAGTGATCCATGCAATGGTCATCTCCAGGTTGGATTACTGCAACTCACTTTATGCTGGGTTGCTCTTGGGCCTGCTCTGGAAGTTACAACTGGTCTAGAATGCAGTGGCACATCTTTTGACTGTGACTCCATTCTGGTCATATGTGACACTTGTTCTGTGCCAGCTGCACTGGCTCCCAGTGGAGTTCTGGATCAGGTTCAAGATTCTGACCTTCAGAAACCCAACATGGCAGCTGACTGAGTGACTCATTTTTTATGAGTTCTCGTGCTAATTTCTGCTTTAAGGGCTATTATAGCCAGGGAGGACTGGAGAAATCAGTCTGAAACCTGTCTCATAAACCCAGCGTGTGATATCAGATAGATCAGGGAACTGTTTGGCTCTCTAATTAGAGAATTAGATACTCCCTGACTCCCAAAGATGCAAGACCATCTGCAAAACAGAATTGAGGTCAGCCTCAGATCAGTCAGCCTGGGGCTTCTGTAAATATAACTTAACTAACTGTGCTAGGACCTCTTCTCTTTTTTCTCTCCTATTTCAAAAGGAAGGAAATTGTCAACTGTGCTTTATTTTGCTTGCCTCATTTCTGATCTCCGGATGCAAGACGAAAGACATGCAAGTCCAGCACTCAACCAAGTAAGAGGTAGTTAATCTTGTTAAGTTTTTGAACTTAAAAATAACCAGGACATTGTTTCATCTTGGCATGTTTACAGACAATTATGGAACTTTCTTAATTGTATCTGGGAATTCAGCCAGTTTGGGATGTTATCTTTGCTTTTATTTTCCTTGGCTGCTTTATTTTATTCTTCTCTTAAGAAGAAATGAAGCAACTGATTCCAAATAGATTTAAATATTGGGTCAATTTGGATTATAAACTTCCTAAAAGGCAAGATCTAAAATATTTAAAGCATCTGCTTTATAACTTAAATTTGAGACAGAAAAAACATGGCTGAACACTGACTGTTTTCCAAATACGAAGTCTGAACTTGGGTGTTACAGGCTGATTTAAAAAAAAACCATTTATGTTACACTATCACCACCTACTGGCCTGAAGAAGGAAGAACTAAACTGAAGAAAAATGGTTGGAGTTATAAAAAAAGTCAAAGCCGAGTTGGTTACAGAGGATTTTACAGATATAATATCTCAAAAAAATAATTCTTCTCTCTCAAGCAAAATTGGAAGTTTGTTCATAGAATTAAAGCAAGATTATGAAAATATTTTAACCTAAATGTGTCAAGTGGATCAAGAGACCCAAGAACCAGGCCCAGAAGATAGGGAATCATCATAGCAATCAGACCATGAATGGATTTTCCGATTATCAGGATTCTAGATCTGAATCACCTTTTGGACTGCAAAAACAAATCAAGGAACTCAAGGAACCTATCAAGTTATTCAAGAACTTAACGAACTTAAGAAACAGCTGCAGAAATCTAGGAAGCCACAAAGAGTCACTGAATCATCACAAATAGAGATGGGCATGAACAAGGAAAAAAATGGACCATGTAGTTCGTGGTTCATTGCATTTCATGAACCACGAACCACAAACTTTCACAAATCTGCTCCAGTTCACGAACCAGTTCGTTTGGTTCATGAAAATGTCACATCTGGGTCAGCAAATCATCACTTCCAGATCAGTAGAAGGTCACTTCTGGGCCAACCGAAGGCCAGTTCTGGGTCAGCAGAAGGTCTGCAGAAAGTCTATCCCCTGTTGCCTAGGAAACTGATTGATCGGCACCAGGCTGTCTGCAGTGGCAAGCCAAAAAACGAACCAAAGGAACCAGCCTAAAGTTTGTGGCAGTTTGTCAGAAATGGGGTCTGATGAACCAGCCTTGTTCGTGCTGAACTTTGGTTCATATTTCAGTTTGTACCCATCTCTAATCACAAGCATTACAAGCAGACCCTATACCACGAGCAGATGGAGGAAAATGAATCTTGGAAATGGAACTTAGGAGCAACAATTTGGGCTTCCCTGAAGATTAAGTGAAGATTCAAGAGGACTTTGATCCAGGAGGCCCTCTTTACTAAGATTTTAAGGATTATTGAAGCAAAGACATACTTTTAGTGTTTATGCTCTATTACCCACAATTATGGCCAATTCTATTAACTATGCAATGGATTTCTTTCTTTCATTCTTTTCACAGGAATAGGATGCTAACATTCAGACCAAAGAAAGATAATTCCCTCTTTTAATTGCTTCTTTCTCCCTCTCTTTTTTAACATAACCAGCCTACAGAAATTATCAACTATCTTTTCTATATATCATTTTTCTTATATGCTTTATTATGCCTTTATTATTCCTTTGTTCCTTTTACATGATTGGACCAATTTATTATACATTTAGTAGGCTAATCTAGCAAATTTAGAATATATAATTAATATTAAAATAGATCACAAAATGTTTAAAGTTCCACGTATATATACTGAGTTTACATACCCTCTTATAATTATTGTTGTTCTAAATAATTATGTTATGGAATTCTCATCGTCATTCTTACTTTTGTGGATTGCTTGTTTAATATTTTTTTCTCTTTTTCTATGTTGGAAGAACTACTTAACTATATAGTAGGTAACTCATAAGATTTGGTATATACAACTAATATTAAAATAGATTAAAAGGTAAATAAAATAAACTAATAATTTACAATGCTAAATTTTATCAGGATGAGTAAAATCTTGAAAGCAAAATGTTTGGAGTCTTACCTTCAGACAAATTTCAGAGATATCTTTCAATATCTTATTTAGATGTAACTCACTGATGATGGCGGGGAAAATTCTTTTTGAAGCTCATATATATTCTCTTATTATTAATGTGATTTATATATCTAGATTATAGAAACTGTCAAACTTTTTTCTAAATATTATTTTTTATATTATGTTCCTATTATCTCTCTATTGCTTTCTCTCTATGACTTAATTAACTGAGTATACATATAATAGGTTAACCTATCAAATTTAGAATGGACAACTGACACTAAAATAGACTAATAGTTAAGATAAATAGTGAAACTAATAACTAAACATATTAAATATTTTGTGATAGAATATAATGTAGAATGCAAAATGTTTAAAGTTTTACTTATGCTGAATTCCCCTTAAAATAGGTTATCAAACATATTTAGAATCATTATAGCTCATTCTTTATCTCCTATTCTTTATTTGTTTTATAATGGAAGTGAAGGAGAGGAATAAAAGTATTTCATATATTTTGATTATATTATATATTGATTATATTATATATTATACATGCTCTCTGTGAAATAGTCTAACGTACTTTGTATAAGGTTCTATGCACTTTCAACTATTTCTGTCTCTTTTTAAAATAAAATTTATAATTTTTTTAAAAGGTTCTGTCTTTTAAAGCCCTTAGTGAACTGGGACCAGCATACCTGCGGGACCACCTCTGACCCTATCCTCCCCGGAGAGCACTCCACTCAACAGGAAAACATCTACTGGTGATCCCTGGCCCCAAGGAGGTTCGTCTTGCCTCAACCAGGGCCTTTTCATCCCTGGCCCCAACCTGGTGGAACTCTCTGTCTGAGAAAACCTGGACCAAGTAGGATTTATTATCATTTGGCCAGGCCTGTAAGACAAAGAGGTTCTGCCAGGCCTTTGGTGGTTGAGGTAAGGGGGCTCCTCCCTGACCTCCCACTGGGGAGGTGAATACTCCCTCCTGACTTCCGCTTTTATTTGTTGTTTGCCATCGGCCATTGTGGACCCAAATTATTACATGTGGGATTGTGTAATATGCACTGCCAAATGTGGGTGTGCACTTGCAGCTGCTCTTTCAATGCTACCAGTTTTAATTGTCCATATTATTTATATTGTATTTTGTGTTTTAACTGGATATGATCCGCTCTGAGCCTGCTTGTGGGGACAGCGGAATACACATTGAATAAATAACAACAACAACAACAACAACCTTGTTTGGTGTATGAAGTCATAAGATAATAAGTTAGTCAAGAATTTGACTCTTTGAAACAGCTATTGTTAAGAAAAGTTTTTGAAACCCTATAAATATGACAGGCTAACTTGATCAAGAGCTTCTTCTTAGAAGGGGCTCCTTGCCTGTGACCTTTGTATCTTTGGGTAAGATACCTTTTTGGACTCATGTAATTGCTCTCCTTTAATGATCTATGTAGTTATAACAGATTGTATGATTTTCTGTTGATTGAGTTGCTATCAAGAATACTGAATAATTATTTGGTAATAATAAAGGCTTAAAATGGAAGCAGAGAGTCCATTATTTTATTACTTGTGTACAACACTCAGTAATGAACCTAGGATGTTATCTGTGGTGTACCTCTTGCCAGGAGTAAAATGATTTTATATAGGAAATCTAACTAGAAACTCAAGGCTTATTAAGTGCATGCTTATATCTGAATCAGGCCTGACCTGAGTCATCCAGAACAATGTGCTTTCTCAGTTGCTGGCCCCACGTTGTGGAATGGCCAGCTTGAGGTCTGGAAGGCTCCTAAGATGACTATCATTCTGCAAATTATGTATTTCCACAACAAAAGGCAGAGTGAATTGAACCATGCCTCATCTCATTACACTTGCTGAAGAATATAGCCATTCTAGAAAAAGTCAGCCTCACCTATTTACTGGCCATCAGATCATTAAGTCAAGGTTCTCGAGGATTAATCAGTATGCCTTTAGCCACAAAAGAAACTTGATGTGTTAGCATTGTCACCAAACCTGAGGTGCAACCAAATCTGAAAAGCTAAACATTCAAGCAAAATGGTTCTACTAGAGCTGTGAAAAAGTATAGAAAAGCAACTAAAATGTCCAAGGATTTAGAATATCTTATATGAGCAAAGAGTTCAATATTTTTGGTTTACAAAAAATGATGCCAAGTTGAAATAAGAGAATCTAATCATGAATGACTGACAAAAAGGGGCAGGTTATAGAGACACTAGCTGGGAAAAGGCTGCCTTACAGCCATGGGCTGCCGGGACCTGATGGGAGGTGCCAGTTGGCAGAGCAGAAGTAGCATGGCAAGAGAAGGGGTTGAAAAAAGCCTGATCTGCTGAGCAACAAGGATAGAAATATCCTGTGAAGGCAGCAGAGGAGAAAATCTGGAGAACTTCCTCATACTCCAAGAGGTGGCCAACTCCAAACATACTCGGGGACAGCCGACGGGTCAAGGCTTTGCAAAATATCTCTCCTGTTCTTTTTCTTACTACTTTCTGGTGTAAAAAGAACTGCTTTTTTCCCGTGCATCTTTACAGTCTGAGGAATCAGAAGCCTCTGCCTCACCATCCAAAAAAAACTCTCCTTCCTCCAAAAATGAACAACTTATTCTGAATCTGGGTTTGTGTTTGGGGTTTTCAAGTCAAGACAAGTGAACAATTTTGTGCTTCAAAATAAATTTACTGGTGGAGGGGAATTATCTAAACCAGTTTTAAGACAGAGAAGAAAATCTCTCACAGTGCAATCCTATGGAGAGTTACTCCAGTCTAAGCCCATTGATTTAAGAGGGCTTAGAATGGAGTAACTCTCCATAGGATTACAGTGTCAGAAGACATTAGGTCAGATTTTGGGGGCAGGCTTTTTCACAGAAAGCAGATTCAAAAGCAGATTTTGTGCAGAAGTCATAAGCAGACTTCTTTTTTGGAAAATGGTGACTACTGAAGGGCCATTTCCAGTCACCTACCAGAGGTATATAATGTTTGTCTTCCTCCCTGAGGACAAAAAGGACTTCATTTGTCATAAGTGCAAGCTGATAGTGTTACTGGAAGAAAAAGTGAAGAGCCTGGAAGAATGGATTGTACCTTTCAAGAGATCAATGGAGGAGAGGATTCCATCAACAAAACTCTTCAGGTGCTGCAAAAGGATGGGGAGAGTGTTGTAAGGGACAATAAAACAGCATCTTTTCCTAATGAATGTCCTCATGTACCAACAGCATGAGCCAGAAAGTGCAGAGCAAGATGGCACCCAGTGCCACTGGAGCTGAGAAATCAGTTCCTTGCTGATGTGACAGATTCACTGGCAGATGTACAACAACAAGGACCTGAAAGAACAAGTAGGGATGCCGTGGAGTTGCAAACAAATCACATTAGAAGGAAAAGGAGCGTCTTGGTGATTGGTGACTCTCTGCTGAGGCATATTGAATGTCATGTGTCCAAGCCTGGTCTCATGGTCCAAGAGATATGTTGCTTGCCAGGAACAAAGATCAAGGATGTCAAAGACTGGATGGCCAAGATAGTCAAACCAACAGACCATTATCCATTTGTGATGGTCTATATGGGAACAAATAACATGGCTGTGAGCATCATTGAACACACTGAACACTATGAAATCTTCAGGAGGCAACTGAGAGCGGGACCACAAGTGACGCCTGACACAGGTTGGACACTTGCCAGCTTCCCTCAAGTTTTGATGGGAAATGTAGGCAGCTTGGCGGAATGTTGGACAAGTGACCGTTGAAAAGTCCATTGAACAGCAGTCAGAGAGTCAAGCTGCAAGACCAGGATGCCTACATTTCCCATCAAAACTAGGGAAGCTGACTAGTGTCCAACCTGTGTCAGGCGTCACTTGTGGTCCCGCTCTGAGAGGAATGGGGGCACAGGTGGCATTCTCTTCAACCCAGCCAATCAGAGGAAGAGGAATTCAACAGGAATAGAATATCATCCCAATCTTCAATAAAGGGAAAAGGATGATTCTGGGAACTACAGGCTAGTCAGCCTGACCTCTGTCCCTGGAAGATACTTGAGCAGATATTAAAGGTGTCAATCTGCAAGCATCTGATGGACAACATGGTGATATAGGACAGTTAGCATGGATTTTTCCCCAACAGGTTGTTCCAGACCAGCTTCATCTCCTATGGTCAAGTAACAAGCTTACTGGATCATGGGAAAACTGTAGATGTAGTTTATTTGGATTACAGTAAAGCTTTTGACAAGGTTCCTCATGATGTTCTGATGAGTAAACTGGAGGACTGTGGACTGGACTCTGTGATGGTTAGATGGATAGGGAACTGGCTGGATAATCGCACTGCCACTTAGGGAAGGGAAGGGAGCTGTTCCTTGTATTGTCGAAGGCTTTCACGGCCGGAGAACGCTGGTTGTTGGGGGTTTTCCGGGCTGTATTGCCGTGGTCTTGGCATTGTAGTTCCTGACGTTTCGCCAGCAGCTGTGGCTGGCATCTTCAGAGGTGTAGCACCAAAAGACAGAGATCTCTCAGTGTCACAGTGTGGAAAAGATGTAGGTCATTTGTATCTACTCAGGAGGGGTGGGGTTGAGCTGAGTCATCCTGTAAGAGTTTCCCAGGGTGTGGAATGCTAATGGCGGGAGGCTTCACTGAATCCTGAGGAGGTTCTTTTGCATATGGATTGGTGCTTGATGTGCTAATCTTCTCTGCAGGGCTATTGTCGGGTGTGGAGTGTTTTGTTGGCCTGGTGTTTTTCAGAACTGGAGCCCATGCTCTGTTCATTCTTAAGGTTTCTTCTTTCCTGTTGAAGTTTTGCTTATGCTTGTGAATTTCAATGGCTTCCCTGTGCAGTCTGACAAAGTAGTTGGAAGTGTTGTCCAGTATTTTGGTGTCCTGGAATAAGATACTGTGCCCTGTTTGAGTTAGGCTATGTTCAGCCACTGCTGATTTTTCAGGCTGTCCAAGTCTGCAGTGTCTTTCATGTTCTTTTATTCTTGTCTGGATGCTACGCTTTGTGGTCCCGATGTAAACTTGTCCACAGCTGCAGGGTATACGGTATACTCCTGCAGAGGTGAGGGGGTCTCTGCTGTCTTTTGCTGATCGTAGCATCTGTTGTATTTTTCGGGTGGGTCTGAATACTGCTTGAAGGTTATGCTTTTCCATAAGCTTTCCCATCTGATCAGTAATTCCTTTGATATATGGCAAAAACACTTTTCCTGTAGGTGACTGTTTTTCCTTGGTTGTTTGATTCATCCTGGGTTTGATTGCTCTTCGGATTTCATTTCTGGAGTAGCCATTTGCCTGAAGTGCGTGGTTTAGATGATTAATTTCCTCATTGAGAAAGCGCGGCTCACATATCCGTCTTGCACGATCCACTAATGTTTTCATTATGCCTCTTTTCTGTCGGGGGTGGTGATTGGAGTTTTTGTGTAAGTAACGATCAGTGTGAGTTGGTTTCCTGTAGACCTTGTGACCTAACTGAAAGTTTGCTTTGCGGATGACCAAGGTATCCAGGAATGAGAGTTTTCCCTCACTTTCTTTCTCCATTGTGAATTGTATGTTCAGGTGGATGTTGTTGAGATGATTCAAAAACTCCCTCAATTCTTCCTCCCCATGGCTCCAAATGATGAATGTATCATCCACAAACCGGAACCATACACTGGGTTTGTGGGGTGCTGATTCTAGAGCTGTTTTTTCAAAATGTTCCATGTAGAAGTTTGCTATAACTGGGCTGAGTGGGCTCCCCATGGCCACCCCATCCATCTGTTCATAGAATTCGTTGTCCCATTGGAAGTAACTGGTTGTCAGACAATGATGGAATAAGGCTGTTACATCCTCTGGGAAAATCTGATTAATCAGTGCAATAGTGTCTTTTACTGGAACCTTGGTAAACAGGGATACAACATCAAAACTGACAAGTATGTCTTGTGGATTGAGTTTCAGAGAACTGATTTTGTTGATGAAATCTGCTGAATCTTTGATGTAAGACGAGGTTTTCCCGATGTGGTCCTGCAGGAGATCTGCCAGATGTCTAGCTAATTCATATGTCGGTGAACCAATGGCACTCACAATGGGTCGGAGTGGGACTGAATCTTTATGTATTTTGGGGAGTCCATATAGTCTAGGTGGCTGTGCTTCAGTCTTGCATAGTTTTCTGTGCGTGTCGGGATGTAGTGAGGAATTCTTGATCAGTGCATTTGTTAGCCTGGTGATTTTGCAAGTGGGATCTCGTTTTTGTTTTTTGTAGGTGGAGGGGTCCAGGAGTTCCTTAATCTTCTTTTTGTATTCCTCCGTTTTCATGATCACAAGAAAGCACATCTACTCTGTTCTTTGACCTTTCTTCTACGCTGCAGGGACACAAGAACCATTCCCTCTTTTCTCACAACTAAAAGAATCTTCAAAACCACACAGGCGAACCGCATTTATGACCGTCTAGAACAGGCCCTCTTACGTGAGAGAATCCACACTACCCGCAGAGAACTTGCTGCCACAGACAAGGAGCTATTTTGCTTGCATATCAACACCAGCCATAAAATGAGAAGTCAGGATTGGGACAAGGTCGATAATCTCACCTACAGGAAGATGGAACAAGTGTTTACCAACCACACATCCAGACAGAAGCAGAAGTTTAACAAACTACAGGAAAAAAGACAGACAAGCCCAATGCTCGACAATGCATGCATTGTCATCAATCTGACAGACCGTCAACTCTCACCAGAAGAAACCTCCATCTTGGCAAAGGGAGGAAACTTTGCAGTCACCCCCACCAGAATTCCTGTGGAAGACATCATTGCAAATGTAGAAGCTGCCATCCGTCATCTACCGGAAGAGGAAGCTGAGGAAATAAGAGGAGAGACAGCCAGGATTCTACGAAAGGCAAAGCTTCCCACCAGCAATTTAACACGCAAGGAGAGAAATGCCATCAAGACCCTCAATGCAGATCCAGACATCATCATTCTACCAGCTGATAAAGGCAATGCTACAGTGATCATGAAAACGGAGGAATACAAAAAGAAGATTAAGGAACTCCTGGACCCCTCCACCTACAAAAAACTAAAACGAGATCCCACTTGCAAATTCACCAGGCTAACAAATGCACTGATCAAGAATTCCTCACTACATCCCGACACGCACAGAAAACTATGCAAGACTGAAGCACAGCCACCTAGACTATATGGACTCCCCAAAATACATAAAGATTCAGTCCCACTCCGACCCATTGTGAGTGCCATTGGTTCACCGACATATGAATTAGCTAGACATCTGGCAGATCTCCTGCAGGACCACATCGGGAAAACCTCGTCTTACATCAAAGATTCAGCAGATTTCATCAACAAAATCAGTTCTCTGAAACTCAATCCACAAGACATACTTGTCAGTTTTGATGTTGTATCCCTGTTTACCAAGGTTCCAGTAAAAGACACTATTGCACTGATTAATCAGATTTTCCCAGAGGATGTAACAGCCTTATTCCATCATTGTCTGACAACCAGTTACTTCCAATGGGACAACGAATTCTATGAACAGATGGATGGGGTGGCCATGGGGAGCCCACTCAGCCCAGTTATAGCAAACTTCTACATGGAACATTTTGAAAAAACAGCTCTAGAATCAGCACCCCACAAACCCAGTGTATGGTTCCGGTTTGTGGATGATACATTCATCATTTGGAGCCATGGGGAGGAAGAATTGAGGGAGTTTTTGAATCATCTCAACAACATCCACCTGAACATACAATTCACAATGGAGAAAGAAAGTGAGGGAAAACTCTCATTCCTGGATACCTTGGTCATCCGCAAAGCAAACTTTCAGTTAGGTCACAAGGTCTACAGGAAACCAACTCACACTGATCGTTACTTACACAAAAACTCCAATCACCACCCCCGACAGAAAAGAGGCATAATGAAAACATTAGTGGATCGTGCAAGACGGATATGTGAGCCGCGCTTTCTCAATGAGGAAATTAATCATCTAAACCACGCACTTCAGGCAAATGGCTACTCCAGAAATGAAATCCGAAGAGCAATCAAACCCAGGATGAATCAAACAACCAAGGAAAAACAGTCACCTACAGGAAAAGTGTTTTTGCCATATATCAAAGGAATTACTGATCAGATGGGAAAGCTTATGGAAAAGCATAACCTTCAAGCAGTATTCAGACCCACCCGAAAAATACAACAGATGCTACGATCAGCAAAAGACAGCAGAGACCCCCTCACCTCTGCAGGAGTATACCGTATACCCTGCAGCTGTGGACAAGTTTACATCGGGACCACAAAGCGTAGCATCCAGACAAGAATAAAAGAACATGAAAGACACTGCAGACTTGGACAGCCTGAAAAATCAGCAGTGGCTGAACATAGCCTAACTCAAACAGGGCACAGTATCTTATTCCAGGACACCAAAATACTGGACAACACTTCCAACTACTTTGTCAGACTGCACAGGGAAGCCATTGAAATTCACAAGCATAAGCAAAACTTCAACAGGAAAGAAGAAACCTTAAGAATGAACAGAGCATGGGCTCCAGTTCTGAAAAACACCAGGCCAACAAAACACTCCACACCCGACAATAGCCCTGCAGAGAAGATTAGCACATCAAGCACCAATCCATATGCAAAAGAACCTCCTCAGGATTCAGTGAAGCCTCCCGCCATTAGCATTCCACACCCTGGGAAACTCTTACAGGATGACTCAGCTCAACCCCACCCCTCCTGAGTAGATACAAATGACCTACATCTTTTCCACACTGTGACACTGAGAGATCTCTGTCTTTTGGTGCTACACCTCTGAAGATGCCAGCCACAGCTGCTGGCGAAACGTCAGGAACTACAATGCCAAGACCACGGCAATACAGCCCGGAAAACCCCCAACAACCGGAGCTGTTCCTATTAGCAACAGAGGATAGGATGCGAAACAATGGGTTTCAACTACAGGAGGGAAAATACCAGGTGGACATTAGGGAAAACCACTTCACTTTAAGAGTAATTCAGCAGTGGAATCGGCTGTCTGGGTATGTGATGAGTTCCCCCTCACTGGTAGTCTTCCAGGAGCAGCTGGATGAACACTTGTAACGGATGCTTTAGGCTGTTCCTGCATTGGGCAGAAGGTTGGACTAGATGGTTTATAAGGCCCCTTCCAACTCTATAATTCTAATTTTATGATTCTAGTCTCTCTTGCACACACCATTCATTCCAATTTGCTTTCATGCAGGAAGGGCAGCCTTATAAAATCAGAGATCTGTGTTCCAATTTCAACCATGGTAGCTCCTAAGATGGCAGTCTCATATATTTCAGCCATCCCAGCTAATTAAATAAATAAATATCATAACAACTGCTTGGCATTTATATGGGATTTTAGAATGTTGAAATTATCTTAACATGGATCCTCTCAGACAATCTTGCAACTACCCTGTAAACCAGAAGAGTGTGATAATCCCCTTGCTATAGATGGTGGCTGAAGCAAAACAATCATGATAAAATTGCATGACTGAAGATTTAAGCCTAGTCACAACTCAAATTCCTAGTCAATGCCATAACAGCTCTCATACATCAATTTTGTTAATTACCCTTCCTGACATAATCATTATGAAGTCTAATGAAACAGAATCATAAATCAATTTGTAAATTAAAAGTTTGTTTTCTTTTTTCATCATCAGTGAATAACTTCTCCAGTCAATTCTCAGACATCACCAATTACCTAAAATGTACCAACATTAGGAGGGGTTTCATGGTACAGAATTTGTCATGTGTTTGGTAGAGATGGACATGAACCAAAATATGAACCAAAATTCATGACGAACCAGGGCGGTTCGTGGTTCGCAAACCAGTGGTCCATCAGATCCCATTTCTGACAAACCGCCATGAACCTTAGGCTTGTTCGTTTGGTTTGTTTTTTGGTTCATCAATGCAGACAGCCTGGTGCCAATCAATCAGTTTCCTAGGCAACAGGGGATGGACTTCCTGCAGACCTTCTGCTGGCCTAGAAGTGATGATTTTCTGATCTGGATGTGACATTTTCACGAACCAAACAAACCAGTTCATGAACCAAGGGCAGGTTCGTGAAAGTGCGTGGTTCATGGTTTGTGAAATGTGATGAACCATGAACCACATGGTTTGGAATTTTTTCCGGTTTGTGCCCATCTCTAGTGTTTGGCTCTCACTCCACAGTTCTGAAATCATTCAAAGTTCTCTGGATGAAGTGAAACCTAGCACACCATTAATTCTTATTGTCTGACCCACAGGTATCCCAGAG
The DNA here is from genome assembly GCF_028583425.1 of Eublepharis macularius. Taxonomy (NCBI): domain Eukaryota; kingdom Metazoa; phylum Chordata; class Lepidosauria; order Squamata; family Eublepharidae; genus Eublepharis; species Eublepharis macularius. Next base: position 92,276,741 of record NC_072790.1, on the reverse strand, counting down.
TGTTCTAGGTGCAGCTAACAGGTACTTCTAATATCTTAGATGTCTCCATCATTCGCATTTCCAAGTTCAGCTCAATCAACTGGTGAAACTGGCGTACATACTGTCTCCTAAGTAGTGTGGCATGTCAGTAAGTCAAAATTAGCTGCTGATGGCACTATCCAACCAAAACTCCTACACCTTCTTCTTTGGAACAATGAGATTTCTAGTAATTAATTTTAACTGGCCAAACCAAAAATCAGAAACAGGTTGTTAAAGATTTAGGGAGCAACTAACACACACCATACCTCATACTATGATAAAATTGCTAGTGCAAGAACCAATACGATAATTGGCTCTATAGTAGATCTCACATCCATCCAGACCCTGCAGAAAGTATTTTACCCTGTATTTAGGAAGTAAATGTTCAAATATTACATTATTCCCTGATATTCTAAAGATTCTAACTTCAGGAAAAAATGAATCTATAACTAAGCAAATGTATACTTATATTGGTTTATAAGGTAACCCAGTAAAAAGTTGGGAAAAACATTTCCCCCAAAAAGTAGTACAAAAACCTCCACCAATGATCTTTAAGTGATTGATATCTTGATACCTCTAAGCTTCTAAACACAAGAAAAATACACTTTGTATACAGAACAATTTAGAATTTAACTCTCTTTTACAAGTATTGAATACGCATGACTGAGGTAATGAAATAAAGCACCATAATATGCAATCTCCGTCATTTGAACATCAGGTAAGCCTAGATGAATTGAAATTGAATCAATGCATACTTTTTAACTTGTTTGCCACAAATCATATACACAGACAAGAATTCACTTTGATCTTTTTGTTACTCTGAATTTCCAATATGGGGGTGGGAGCGGGAATCAAACATGTTGGTCTGATAAAAATATTGCCTATATCTAATGATACTTCTGATACTGCCATCTCTTTAATTTTTCAGTGAATGGAAAAGATGACGGAGAATCACAACAGCACCCACTTTAGCTTATCTAGAGCCACAGAGATAGGCTTATATAACTAAATAAATACTTCTTTCTTCTTGTGACTGCATTCCATTTAATCTTCTATTGCTTACCAACATAATCATTATACTTTATCATATATGATGAGCAATATATTTGATTTGTTTTATAAATTGTGCATATGCAAAGCTTCCAGAAAGCAGAATTTGCAGAATATGCTCAAAATGCTGGGGTTCCCCTGAAAAGAGGAGCATTGCTTAGTTATGTGGTTGTCAGAGTATAAGAAAAGATTTCCCTGTGGAATGGTCTGCTTGAGGAGGTCAGGAAAGGTCCCAGTTTTCTGGCTTTCCACAATCTTCGCAAAGCTGAATTATTCAGAAGGGCTTCCTTATCAGATTATAGGGCTGTGTCGTAAGAAATAGTTCAAAGGGACTGTAGACTTGACTATTAGGTACTATCTGCTGATACAGATATGTTCCTACTTGGTAGTTTAATGTTGCTAAAGATGTCGTGTGAATTGCTTACACTTTAATTCATAAAGGTTTCATGTATGTGTTCGAATTTATGTTCGTTTTCAAATTTTGGGCTACCATATCCTATTGAATCTGTTTTAATTGAATGTCTGAACTGTTGATCATATTGTATTATACTCAGTGAACGTCCTAGCTATGGTTAATATTGTATTCATTTGTAGTATGCAATCAGCCGGTGGGTCTCAAAGGACAAAATTCCAGCAGGGGCAAGACCTAACTGGAGGCATGGCACAATCTGGAGGAATCACCAGCAAGTCCATTATTATTATTATTATTTATTTATTTACATTGCACATATTTACTTTGAGTTAGGTCTTCAAATGTCAAAGCTTGTGCTACAATGTGTTAGTTTTTAAGACTTCTTTTTTGTTCTTCTACAACTGAACAACTGGAATTTGTAATGATGGAAGGCTTGGGTAAAATTACTTCCAAAAGAGGGTTGTTGTTTTTTTAAAAAAGACTCATTTAAATTTCTTTGGCTATTATCAAGCTCTTCTAAAATACTGATGGCATTTTCTTGCTACTAAGTGATTTCCCCATCATCTTTGTTACGGCTATGGGCGGCGTCTATTTTCACAATCAAATTAGGAAGGAGTACTGAACATTAAGGGGGGGGGGAATCTGACAGCATATAGCACTTTTTTACATATGGACCACCTGCATCTGAAGGGGGCTTGTTTTAAAGCTGTCAGTTATTTACCTTGAAAGCTGTCTTGTTTGATTATAAAACAATACTGAGTTGCCATTAAAAAGTTATAGGATATGATCTAAAGAGAACTGTCAAAAGAACAGTATATGAAGTCACTATAAGATTTATTTATAAATCATGAATATTGGCACTTGGTTTGGAAAGTTAATACAGCCTGCTCAGAAAAAAATAAAAGACAGTTTACCTATTTTTATAAGGTACATGTATTTATAAGGTAGTTTTTTCATACACATCCTCTACTTCTAGAGTTAGAGTTAGTAAGTCCAATACTTTTGTTTCTCGTTGTTTTATCATATCTACATGGCATCATCTTTTCAAGCCGAGAGACAATGCACAGTTATCCAACGTTTTGAAATTTTGAACTTTTTGGGAGGGGAGGGAACATTATGTGATGTCATTAAAAAGCCATTACATGGAGACATATGCATACTATGTCATAGAGAAATACAATTTTGAAATTAACATTTAAAACTTGTTCAGTGGGGCATGTCACACCATATCCTGGTTGCTTTTAGAGTAACTCATATTCCTCTCACCAGAGTAGTTCCTGTTATCAACTGCAGTTCAAAATCAATCAATTGGCTTAGGATGGCGCAACTGGGCATAGGATTGCGTTATGGAATTTTATTAAATCTCGGAGAGAATGCTGGATTGTAAATTAAGTAAGTAAATCTTGAATGCATTTTCTTGTGTTTTATCTATAAATCCACTCATACACACAAAAGATGGCTCGTTTAGTTTCTCACTGACCCATGACAAAACTCTTGTTGCTGTAAAAATAAGACAAGATTTAAAATTACATCTTTTGTACAAAACAGGCTTGTCTTGCTTTTTAAATTTTACAGATGAAGGTGATCTAAGTTGGAGAGTTCCATTTGCAAAACAGAAATAAAAGCAACACGTAACATATTATAACTTAAATGAAAAAAATCCAAGGATATTTCAATGTATTATTTAACTGTTGCAACTGAACACTTTAAATAAAGCAGAGTGGGGAGAGAGAGAGAAGGAGCCAAGTTATTCCTGAAATCCATTTTTACCCTGGCAGAATTCCTTTTACATACAGAATGCTGACCAAACTATGATGGTACATCTACACACAATACAAATTATGCAAGATGAATATGCCCCTCCACCTACATATGTCATGGGATCAAGTGATCAAGGAGATGCAAAGCCCAAGGAAGGGGCAAAAGGCCCCTCCCCGCAGCAGTTTCTGCTATGGAAAAAGGTGCAGGAGGGAAAATGAAAGTGCCTCCCTCCCCTCACAACACTCAGAGATGCACCAAGCAACAAAAGAGTTTTAAAGATGAATCATTAGCAGTACAAGTGGCTCTGAGATAGGTCAAGGGACCGTCAGCTCGGCTCATGGTACATACTTTGGTGTAGATGCATCCTGAAGATGCTGGGGCAGCATGTTCATCATAACTCTGAAGTCACAATAATGTGAGATTTTATATAGGCTGTGAAATCCAGCATAATCTTTGTTTCCTAAAAATATACAGATTTTTCTACTGTATTGTATTTAAATTAATTCAGCAATTATTAGTTAAAGCAACAATGAAATAAAATGGGATACCAAAAATAATCTAAAATATATTTCTTCTTTTCTTGACTCTTCAAGGACAATTAGAAAGACTGCATTAAATTAAGGGGGGAAACAGTCTGGATAAGTAGTCATCCTCCACCTACATAAGGTAATAAAGTCTATTGTCCCTGAAATAATTTCACTTACTTCTCACTGGCTCACACATCCCACACCCCATTTTGCTGAGTGAGATTTAATAAATCTCCTGGTCTGGGATTAAATTTTACTGTTTTATGAACTGTTAAATTGCATTGTATGCTTATTAAAGCTGGTGTTCTCTCACTTCTTGACACATTCAAAACTCCACCCTGGGGTACAATTAAACAAGCAGAAGAGATTTTATTTTCATCACTGCAGTGCATCCCAACTGGGAGCAAAACATGAGTATCAGCAAGCTATCGAATAATAAAAAATGCACACTTAATTTTCCAAATATGACTGAAGTGGCAAGCATAACTATTTTTAAAGCAGGGTAATTTATCACATGAATATTAATTTTCACATTATGGGGCAATGGTTACTTTAAAAAATAATAATCTATAGTTGCCCAGTGAATTATAAGTAGGTCTCTTTTTTAAAAAATGGTAATATCACACAATGGAATTTCAGTAAAAATGCTTCTAAAATCCTTTAGGCAATTACTATTTTTTTCATAATAAGTATAACAAAGCAGCACAAAGATGGGAAAGCCAAAACATAAATTAAACGCATCTTCCAATTTTCTGAGTTGTGTTTCCATATTCTTAAATAAAATAATATTCCCATTTATCTAAAATCTGAACATTCAAATGTCAAGATATTTGTTTTGATGTGTATTATATATACACATACACATCAAAACAAACAGAAAATCCTCATTCTGTCTCTTTCAATTATAAAAATGCTAAAGATAGCTTACAACCATTAAAAATGCAACTAGAATGAAAACCAACGTTAAAAATTCTAAATTTCAGCATATCTGAATCGGAGTATAAACTATATAAAACATCCACTCTTAAAAGCTTGAATGGACAACAGTGAGCAAACTTGGCATCTACATTTCTGTAGTGCCAGTGCTAAGCAAATCTCCTTGGTGATGCAGTTTCAAAATTAGGAGCCACCACAGAAAAGAACGTCTGTCTGTTGCCAAGCGCGCCTAACCTCTGAAGATAGGGGTCCTGAAGAAAGCCCTACAAAAACTTAATTCTCAGGAAAATTCATATGAGATGAGCAGGTCCTTTAAAAACCCTCTCAGACTGGTTACAGACTTGTAAGTCAAAATCATCAATTTGAACAGTACCTGAAACAGGCAACTAATGAATATCTTTTAATATTATAGTGCTATGAACTGGTTAGAAACTTGGGCTACATATCCTATTCTAGTTACATGGATTTTATTACCTATATGGAGAAAAAATAAATAGAACAATGTAAATTTAACATATTGATGTTAAATAAGATTGAATATCATGGTACTAAACAGTATAGGTATTAAACACCATCATCTAAACATAACGGAACACAGCAATAATCTCCAAGGACCATTTTTAATGGAAATAACCTGTCAGGTAGGAGTTGAAACACTAGACCATAGTGGTATCAATTTCAAACTATTGTGTAGTGGTTAGAGTGTTGGACTAGGATCTAGGAGAGCCAGGTTCAAATCCTCACTGTGACTACGAAGTTCACTGGGTAACTTAGGCCAGTCCCACACACTCAGCCTAACCTACCTCTTAGGGTTGTTGTGATGATAAAATGGAGGAGAGGAGAATGATGTAAGTCACCTTGAGTCCCCACTGGGGAGAAACATGGAGTATAAATGGTGTAAACAAACTCTACAAGGTGATCCATAAAGATACTGTGGTTGATGTCATCAAAGACTATTGAGAGATCCAGAAGTGCATACACTGAGGAACGTTCACTCAGTGATGGTTGTTCAGCAGGGTAACACAAGATGTTTTGGACCCCAAGAGGATGGCTGGAAGCAACAGGTGGTTGAAAGTGCCATCAAATCATAGCTGACTTATGGTGACTCCTGCTGGGGTTTCCAAAGCAAGGAATAAATAGAAAGCTAGACAAGCCAAAAAATCAGCATAGTCCTGAAATGCCTGTCACCACTTACTGCAAGCATCTTCACAAACAAATGGGATTTGCATGATAAATCATGAGAGTTCCATATGGAGTTGCCAAGCCAAGCCTGCAACTGGCGGGAGGGTTGGGAATAGTGAAATGGTGGGGGATGGCATCACAAGTGTGAAAACGTCACTTCTGAGGAAAACCTGGAAATGATAGCAGGTACCACTGAAAACTCTATGGCAAAACCATACAATTTCCAGTAAAATCATACAGTTTCTGGTGATTCCTAGAGCTAGTCATCGTCACTTACTGGTTTTCCCTGGAAGTGGCATCTTCATGCTTGCAAGAATGTGGATTATCCAACGTGTGTGGAAGCAGCCCTTATGTCCTTTTGGCAGGCCTGTAAGAGAGACATGTTCCACCAGGTGTATGGTCGAGGCCGGTCTTAGGTGTTCTAGAAATGCCTCCCAACCAGTCTACCATTGGAGGGGGGGGGGCTACATAACATCTGCCGCCCCATACACGAAGTCACAGTGATTACATCAGATTACATCAGTCACAGTGATTACCCCCGCCCCCTTGCTTATATTATGGCTACGGAGAGTGGAGGGAGCTGCCATCTTGAGATTTTTAATGTATTTATTGCTGATTCTGGTTTTTAATGTATTTAAATAGTTTATTTTTGTACTATCACATTGTTTTAACCCACCCTGAGCCTGCTTGTGGGGAGGGAGGGCTAGAAATCAAATAAATTATTGTTGTTGTTGTTGTTGTTATAGCTGTTATTGTTTCAGGAACTCTTGTCAATTACCACAACAAGAATTCTTAAAGTCATCCTCTCTCTTATGGCTAACCCCTGAACAGAAGACAATGTGCTTGCACAGTAGAGACTCAATGAACAACAGTTACAGGTAAGTGCAACACTGTTTTCATCTTCATCTCTTCCTGAGCAGTCCCACATGGAAGATTACCAAGCTACTCACCATAGGAGGTGGGCATTCTGTCAATTGAACAGTGAATGTATAACTGCTGTTTCCACAGCTGATTCCTGTCTGGAGTTTGTATCCACTGAGTAGTGTTTTGTAAAAATATCAGGTGAAGATCAGGTTGCTGCTTGGCAGATCTCATGTAGTGGGATGCCTCTTAAGAAGGCTGATAATGAAGCTTGAGCTCTTATGCAGTGTGCCTTGATTATGACAAGGCAGGAGACACCAGCCTGTTTGTAATCAATGGTTGAAACAATCCTCCTGGAGTGTGTTTGGCTCGAGAGAGACTAGGTGCCTGAACAGCCAAGAAAAAGTACTTTGGACTTATGCAAGCTTTTAGTCTTGTCTAAGTAGAACAGTAAAACTCTGTGGATTTCCAGCGTGTGTAGGGTTCTTTCAGAATCCATAGATGGAGTTGAGAAAAATACTGGCTAAGTAATTGCCTGGGGTAAATGGAACCTATATACCACTTTATGGAGAAACTCTATATTAGGGTGAAGCACTACTTCCTCTGGAAAAAAAATAGGTAAATGGGGAGTCTACTCATAAGGCTTAGCTCCCTGACTCTCCTGGTGAAACTGAAGGGAAGAGGATGCAATGAGTATGCTGGGCTCCTGGCCCCTGACTCCCTCCCCATCCTCCCGATGCCCACAGACCATAATGCATACAGTGCAGCCAGCATCTTATCAGGCAGCAGTTGAGGGCAGGAAGGGATCAGTCACTGGCAGTGCTCCCCAGCGCCCTGATTGGCACAGAGACAATGCCATTGCCTAGCAAGCACTAAACACAACAAGCACTCATGCACTGTCAGCTGCACTTGGCGTCCTAGCGCCTGGTGAGGGCTTCTGGTAAGCGGTCCTGCCAGGCCACAGCGGAGGCGCCTCTTCCTTGGGTGCTCTAACGACTGGCAGCTTCTGGGAGGCTGCCTTTAGACTTGTCACCGGTGTCTGGTCCATGGCCCAAGGGGGGGGGGTATACATCAGCCTCGCACTCTCTCATCCATTCCTCTGTTCTGCCGCCCTCTTGCCTCCTTTCCAATTCCCTTCCATACGAAGCAACCACCACCTCCTCCCCCTCCTCCTTCTCCTCTCTCTCTCTCCTTCTCACGCTTTTAACTACTCACTCTCCTTTTCTCTCTATCTGCTCCTTAACTGTCCACCCCATCTTCCTCTTCTCTCACCTTTCTATGGGGGCCTCTGGGAGGGGTGCTTGCCCTATCCTCCTGGCCTTGCCCTATCCTCATGGAAGCCCATTCCCTCAGGCTTGACAGGCAGCTGCCTCGGCTCCCAGTCCCCCTCCTGGGGTTGGCTGCCCTCTCTCGCCCTGCCTGGGCTCCCAGCATCCTATTGGAGGGTAGGGCTGGCCTGCTTCCACCTGTCCCATCTGACTCACTGTGGCTTGGGCATCTCTTTCCTTCCCCGGCTGTCAGGATGGGTGGGGCCCCAGGGCCAGAGCCTGCTCCTGTGACATGGTCCAGCTGCCGGGTGGCTCCATCAGAGACAGTTCTGGCCATGGTGTTGCCCTCTTTTGCCACCTGTCCGACTTCCGCTGCAGTGCTGTGGCAGCCTCGCTCCATCCCTCAACCCAATGGGCCTCTGGGGCACTGGAATGGGCAGCTGAGTAGCTGGCTCCTGGCTGTCTTCCATCCCTTCCTCCTGGTATGTCCGGAGACTGAGCCTCGGACCCTGGACATGCACCACACTCATTCTTTTTCCCACCAATGGAGTTAATTGGTATAATGTTAAAGGCTCAGTCTCTTCCTTTAGGATCTGATTGGTTGGACTTTCCATTAAGGAAAACAAGATGTTGCTGGGCCAGGCTAGCCCAGTGCCTACCTGCCTGTGCTGCTGCTGCTGAGTAGTGAGAACCGAATCAAAACAAACTTTTCTGTGGGAAGGTGTTGTTATAACTTGGTTTCCCAAACTGGCTTCACTATTTGGAAGCTGCATTAACTAAACAAAACAACAAATTCTGGGTGTATTTCTGGCTTGTTTCTTTTGTAGTACACACTCCTTTATACTAGTCCATTGAGTACAATACCTGCACTAGTGCATCAGGAAGATAATGTCTGAGTTATCATAAGGTGTCACTTAGGAAAAATCACCCATAATAAAGCAAGTGGCAATTCTATGCTTATTTATGAGAATTAAGACTCATTGGGAAATAAATAAGCTAAAAAGATCATGCTGTATGTCTCAAAGGAGTTACAATATTTCCTCTTCCTTTTGAATTTTCAGATTAAGAACAGGAACAGATTTCATCACAATAAATGTTTTATACTCTCATAGGTTCAGGAGTTAAACACACTCATGAAAGCCCTACTGATTTCAAAAGGAGCATTTTGTGTGAATAGACTGAATCATCTTTAAAAAATGTGTTTATAGGATCAGGTCCACAGCTCATACATTGATGTTTTATGTACCAGTAAGAGACACTGAATGATAATGTTCTTCTGTTACCTTGGAAACTGGATGTTCTCTTCACACTGAAAATATTAGTCTTAGCACTCAATTCTTAAAATAATGGTATACATTGAAACATCATCTAGTAAAGAATAATAGTTTGGGAGTATTTTTACAGACTTGTATTTCATAATCTTTTTATGGAATGTTTGATATGTTTGAAAAAGCATAGTAACTAAACAACTGCTTTCTTCAGGAAAAAAAGGAAGACCTAAAGTTGACCCAAGAGCTGCAGACATACTATCTATATGATGCCCTGTGCATGGACTCCTTCTTCGAAACTATACTGAACTCTATAGAAGGGATTTGATTGTCACATTAAACTGAATGCTAGCAATTTACCACTATTTTAAAACAACATACTATATATGACAAGTAAACATAGTGTGTTTTTTTCACAATAATATGAGGGAAATGTAGCTGCCTCCTTTACATTAGAATCAATGTGAAACATTCTTACAGAAATTAAAATCTAGGCTTCCATGCTTTTAGCGTGAAGCTTGATGACAATACTGAAAAGCTATCACCAACAAAAAATTTAAAAAACAGCATCTGAGTAAATGTGTACAGATAGTGCTATTATTGTGTGCATGCCTGGAACTGAAGAAAAACATAGGGAAGGAAAAGATTCCTTTATAAGAGACAGATATGAGAGCTGCCTCATTTTTCATGTGTTTTCAGCATGTATGACAATATTACAATGGTTTGGCTATAGCTGATCACATGGGACTTCTCTCACCTTACAGAAATCCACAGTCATAGCAATGCAATTACAGAACAGCCTATTCTAGTATTGTTATTTAGATCTTTTGAGCTATGAAAAACAATGAAGGTACGTATGTTATTATATACAGCTTGGCATGATCTGCCCATGGCCTTACATGCTAAGATGCTGCTGTTCTGACAGAATTTGTCCAAGACAACATTTGAGGCAAACTTAAACATCATCAAGGTGATACAGCAGAAGAGCTCAGGTCTTTGATCACAGTAAGTTCTGTGGGCGATTATGTTTGCATCAAACTTATCAATGATTGAAACAGGACAACAAAGAGAGACGGAACCAGAACTGAGCATTCCTATCCCTACCAATGAGCATTTACCACAAATTCAACACTCAGCTCACATGCACATAAACGACACAGATAAACAATGCATTATGATTGGAAACAATGAGAAAACAGTGTTTGCAATTGTGAGCACAGAGCCGGGGCAGATGGACAATTACTAAAGTGAAATTTTCCTATGGGCCACTGCAGAACCAAGCCCCAGTAACTCTGACCAAGGCTCAGAGGCCACTTGGGCCCAGACCCCTCATCAGCCACAGCAGATGGCTTCAGCTCACCAATTGCCTCCTCCTGCACTGCTTCCAGTTTGGAGGATGATGGAGTGGCTGAGCCAATGCCCAATGTCAGCCCCACTGAGCATTCCTTAGCATTCACTCCGTTGGTGGGAAGGGTATGTGCGTGGCATGCATGAGTGTATTTTTCTCAGCACTTCCTTGGCAATGGCAATGTCATTGAGTTGATGGTAGGGATTAAGGTTTGCTTTGCGTCGGGGAGGGGAACAGTAGACAGTGTGGTGCCATCGCACCACCGTCACCTGTACCATCGCCAATTTTGCCATCCCTTTCTGTGCACTTTTACACACAATGCAAGGAAAGGCCAGCCTGGCAACATCACCATAGTTGTTCAAATGAGAGTCTGAGAAGGGAGGGATCTCTTTCATTCTCTGTGCCCCTGGCTGCCATGTTATGGAGATTAGAGTGAAAAGTGGAAAGAAAAAGCAATTATTAAAAGGGAGCCAAGTGGTCCAGGCATGTGGAGCTAGTTCATGCCCATCCAGTGGCCTTGTGCTGTTGCTGTCCTTTGCTTAGGTGCCATGGCCACCACTGTGACTCAAGTAGTCCTACAGAAGCAGCTAGCTAAGGAGCACCATGAAGAATTTCATCTTGCCCAGAAAGCCTTTCAGCTTTTTGGACTTTTCTGAGTAAAACTGTTAACCCAGCATTAAATGATGGGAAGGTAGCAGGCGTGTATTGCCCACGCACACTCACATATGCACACGTACATACACACCCAGTCTTTCTAGATCAGTATTCCACATGGAAGGACCGATCTGGTCAGATTTTTTATTTTTGGCACAGCAATGGGAATCTTGTTGCTTATCCTCATGTGATTTCTCCTTCTGCCTTTTCATTCAACTCTAGGTTAATGCTTTTAGTCAGAGACTGGCAGCCAGCAACCTGTTCAGCCTCCCACTTTTACTAGTAAAAAGTAGGAGGGAAAGAGGGCCATCCTCCCTCTACTTTCCTTCCCTTGAAGGAAAAAAGCCAGCCTCCCTTTCAGTGTGCTTAATTTACGCACAGAGCAAGGACAGGCTGGCGGCTGGGAGCCCTGGCCCAGGCTCCTGCAGCAGATTAGGGAGGAGGTTTTGCCAAGTGGCCCCTCATCCTCAAAGTGAAACTAGAAGGCACAGAGAAACTTGGCATCACAGCAGGACTCAAAAGTAAAATTTATTGGCTTCAACACTAAAGCGAGAATGTTTTTTTTTTCTTTTTTAAAATTTCACTGTGCTATGCCTGAGAGACTGGCAATGGAGCATGTCCTGCTTGCACACTGTGCTAGTGTGGCATCACTTGTTTCCCACCACTGCGCACACCTGGCCATTGCCAACACCCACCTTTTGTGGGGTTAGGGGTTGCCAGTCCCTCACTGGGGGCAGGGGAGCCCCTGCTCCCCCCCATCCCTGCTTACCTGGCCAGCAGAGGAAAGGCGAGGGAACATGCCTACCAGGGTACATTCCCTGGCGGTGCGACACCCTCCTGAATGCTGCAGTGGGCTGATTTCAGCCTGAAACATGCCCAATTCGGCCCCAAATGGGCCAAACTGAGCCCTCTGCAGATTGCAAGAGCACTCCAGGGCTTGTTAAATATCCCAGGGGCTGTTAAACAAAATTCCTTCAGTGTTTGCTGCAAGAGAGTTACGTGACTGTCCTTTAGGATAATCCCCGTTAGACCTCCTTTGCTAGATCAGAGTTTGGGTATGTAGAGCCCTCCAGTGTCCCTTTTACTTAATCTATCTTTCAATGAGCCTCTGCATGTAGTTGGTTCCCTCTCCTTCTTCGGAGAGGTTCCTCCTTGGGCTGGCCTAATAAAGGATTCCCTGGAGAGGCCAACCTTGGACTCTTCCAATGCCCTCTCTTCAGGGGCAGGCCTAAGGTGAGTGAAGAAAATGTGTAGACCAATGGCCTCCTTGGCTGGTCTCTCCCTATGTCTGCTTGGCTTTCCTCAGAGATTTTAAGAGGCTACTGCGCTTTCCAGGACAGCCCCCTGGAGTTCCCAGATATGGCCAGCCTCCTCCTTTAGCTTGTTCCTGGGTGCAGGGGCCCTTCTGAAATATACGCTGGGCCTACAAGGCTCTGAGGCTACTTCTGGTACCCCTCTGGGTGTGGCCTGTTTCTCACACTTTTCCCCACAGCTCCTGATTAAGCGGTTTGCCTCAGTGGTGCCTCATTAGGAGAGTACAGGGATGCATCTGCATAGATATTCACTATACCAATGATAAAACAATTAGATATAGGATTCCCCCTCCCCTTCTGATTACTTTACTTAAAATGATTTGGTTCTAAGAAACAGCAGCAAATCATTCTTGACTTTTTTTGAAAAAATACCAATGATTGAATAATAGTTTATTCTAAATTTTCAAGTAGATTGGATATGTTTTCGTTCTTTATATTGCTAGATCAAATTACATTAGGTAGTCTTAAATCCATTTCATATTTACATGTATTTATCATAATGGCAGCCAGTGTGAAACAGTGATTAAAGTGTTGGACTAAGATCTGAAAAGTTCAAATCCCAGCTCTGCCATGGAAGCTTGCTGGACGGCCTTGGGCCAGTTATTCACTCTCAGCCTAGCCCACCTCACAGTGTTGTTGATATAAAACAGAGGAGAGGAGAATGATGTAAGCCTCCTTGGGGCCCCATTGGGAGAAAGGTAAGGTATAAGTAAATAAGCATCGGTCCTAATTTTAAAAAAAAATCTATTGATGGCTTTGCTTTTGAGAAGATAGAATTTGAAGTTCATAGGAATCTTGAAAGTTTTAGTAGTAACCCTCTTTGTGTAGGTGTTCAAATGGGGCATGAACAGAATTTATCATACGGATAATGCTGCCATTCCATTAACATTGATGACCATCATGAAAATGCTGAGTCTGTCTGAAGATGGTTTATGGTTACATGCATAATTGGCTAGGATAATGAACCCTGCTTTCAGATCTGAATCCAAACAGGGATAGCTCCGCCACCTCTTCTTTTAGAACTCACCCATCTCTTTCCTGCGAGCAAGATGATCTGGCTGTCCACGATCAAAAGTTAATGAAAACAACTGGATTTACAGTGCTCAAAGGAAGAATCTTTCCATTACCATGCCAACAAAGCACTTGGTTAATGGTCTGGAGTGAGATTATAATGCCCTGTAGTCATCTACAACCAAAACTCTTCTGAATGTTGCATTCTCAGCTTTGTAATCACCTAGTGAATAAATCAGAAAGTTGTGTTCTGAATCAGTGTAACTTTTTTCTATAGATTTTTAAAAATGTTAAGAAACAAGTTTCTCTATTGCCATCATAACCACTACTTTGCTGAGATTGCAAGAATAAAATTCATACAAGTTCAGGTTCTTCTTGCTCCCTTTTACCCACATAACTGTTTGTTTAATATTTTCTTCCATTGCTGTTTTGCCCATCATTCCCCTTATTTATAGAAATTCTACATAGTTAATGCCATTAAATTTATATATGATAGCAAGCAAGTGTAAGCTGCAACATAAATATCTCAATCCTTTGACTTCAGAAGATAATAGTGAAAGAATTCATGTAATGTTAAAACAAGAGATCCAGCTTCCTAAAACTAACTGCAAGCACAGTCACATCACAGCCATCTGGACTCTGAGAAGGAACAGGAAAGGGAGCTGCTAGACCAGTGAGTGTTTTTCTGTCGCCTTCCTTAAATGCGGGGGGGGGGGATTTGCTGAGGTTACTGTGTGGGAGGACAGTGTTTGGGGCCGTGTGAGTGTGTAGAGCCTGCTGTAAAGTGGTGCCAGTTGAACTAAGTGTTTCTGTTTGTCTTTTTTGCATGAGTTGGAGTTGATTGCAGAGGGGGATTGTTACTAATTGGAGAGTGTCTGTTTTGCCTGGGGCAAACTGCTGGCCCCATCCTCTATTGACTAAGCCTTGAATTGAATTAGGCTTCTCCTCACCAGAGGCACATCACAGCCATCTGGGCTCTGAGAAGGAGAAGGGACTTGCAGCTAGAAGAGTACTCTTGGAATATACTTGGAAGGTGATGATGTTGACAGAAGTCCCCTTTCCAGTCACCTGCATGGACTGTGCCATGTTTGGTTTCCTCCCAGAAGAGAAGACAGACTTCATTTGTCAGAAGTGTAAGCTGGTCAAGCTTTTGGAAGAGAAGATTCAGAGCCTGGAGGAGAAGATCACCACCCTTCAGGAAATCAAGGAAGGGGGGGATTTTATTGAGAAGAGCCTGGGGCTCTGCACAAGCATGAACAAATAAGTCCACGAGAAGAAGAAAGAGTTGAGCTCCCTTCTGAGCCTTCTCTCAGTTCTGCAATAAAAACTGAAAGACGTGGACTAAGGCAACGCTCTGGTCCACTGGAGCTCAGGAATCATTTTGAGGTGCTTGAGACGGCGATGGAGATGAGAGTGGAAGGAGAACCACAAAAACCTGGAGGAAGGAGTGAAGAGGGCATGGGGCCATGCAGAAGTGGAAAAAAACAGAAGGTGGTAGTCATCGGGGATTCTCTGCTCAGGGGTATGGAATGCCATGTGTCCAGGCCAGATCCCCTACTCCGAGATGTGTTGCTTGCCAGGAGCCAGAATTCAGGATATTACAGACCGACTGCTGAAATTGATCGGACCAACAGATCAGTACCCGTTTGTGCTGGTTCACGTGAGAACAAATGACACGGCTGCGAATACTATCGCAAGAATGAAAGAGGTCTATGAAGCTCTTGGAAGGCAGTTGAAGACAGTGGGGGCACAGGTGGTATTCTCTTCTATCTTTCCTGTCAATGGAAGAGGAATGCAAAGGGAGCAGACCATACTTGAGGTGAATCATTGGCTAAGGTGGTGGTGCTGGCAGGAGTGCTTTGGGTTCTGGGACCATGGGATAAGTTTTCTTAGAGAAGGCCTTCTAGCACATGATGGGCTTCACTTCTCAAGGTCAGGGAAGAAAATGTTTGGAAAGTACCTGGAGAATTTCATCAGGAGAGCTTTAAACTGATGCCACAAGGGGAAGCAGATGATCAACATGTGGATTTCAATGAAGATGTGCTAACAGTGGGGGCCCACCTGGGTAGGGCAGATCAAACAAAAGTGCAAGGCTACAAGTGCCTATATACCAATGCCCCAAGTATGGGTAAAAAGAAGGAAGAGCTTGAGCTTCTCTTGAAAACTGAGGGCTACGATATAGTAGGAATTACTGAGACTTGGTGGGATGATTCCCATGACTGGAATGTGGTAGTGGATGGGTACGAGTTGTTCAAGAAAAACTGGAAGGGTAGAAGAGGAGGCAGAGTGGCATTGTATGTGAGGAGAGGGCTTGATTGTCAGCAAGTTCTGGAGAATGTGATTGACAGCCCATTGTAAAGTATATGGGTGGAAATAAGGGGAGGAAGGGCAAAGGGTATAATTGTTGGAGTCTCCTACAGACAGCCTAACCAGGGAGAGGAAATGGATGCTGCCCTCCTTGAACAGATTGTTAGAATATCCAGACATCAGAACCTTATAATTATGGGTGACTTCAATTTCCCCGATGTGTGCTGGGAGATAAGCTCAGCAAAGCAACAAGAATCACGCAGCTTCCTGACCTGCCTGGCCAATAACTTCCTTTTTCAACTGGTGGAGGAAGCTACCTGGGGCTTGGCCACACTAGACTTAATATTAACCAACAGGGAAGAATTGGTAGATGGAGTGAAGGTGGTGGGGACCTTAGGGGGAAATGACCATGTCCTCCTTGATTTCCAGTTGCTGTGGGGGGCCAAGGAAGTTCATAGCCAGACTCATAGGTTAGATTTTCATAGAGCTGAATTCAATGAACTCGGAGGCTTGATGAGAGTCATTCAATGGGGGAGTGTGCTGGAAGGGAAAGGAGTGAGTGAAGGGTGGGCTCTTCTCAAACATGAGCTTTTGCAAGCTCAAGCCCTCACTATTCCAGCAAGATGGAAACATGGTAAGGGCTCCAAGAAACCAATGTGGATGTACAGAGAGCTCCAGAATAAGATAAGGGAGAAAAAGGAAATGTTCAGGAAATGGATAGAAGGCCAGACCTCTAAAGAGGAATATACGAGGTTTACTACTAGGTACTGCAGATCAGCCATCATAAAAGCCAAAGCTCAGTATGAGCTGGGTCTGGCCAAGAGGGCTCGCTACAATAAGAAAAACTTCTACAGATACGTGACAAGCAAACACAAAGTAAGCAATTGGACAAGCAACTGGACTGCTGTTGGGAGTGGAAGGAGAAACTCTGATGGAGGACAGAGAAAAAGCAGACAGGCTTAATGACTTTTTTGCCTCTGTTTTCTCCCTGAAGAACTCAAGCCCATCTAGAGATGGTAATAGACATTACAGGACACCTGGGGGGGGGGGCTAGTTGACATTGACAGAGAGGTTGTAGAGAGGCACCTAGCTGCACTGGATGAATACAAATCCCCTGGGCCAGATGGGGTGCACTCAAGAGTGCTCAAAGAACTTTCTAGAGAACTTGCAGAGCCTCTGCCCATCATCTTCAAGGACTTCTGGAGGACTGGGGATGTGCCACAAGATTGGAGAAGAGAAAATGTTATCCCAGTCTTCAAGAAAGGGAAGAAGGATGACCCGGGAAACTCCAGGCTGGTCAGTCTGACTTCTGTTGCTGGGAAGATATTAGAACAGATTTTAAAGGGATTGAACTGTAAGCATCTGAAGGACCGCTCAGTGATCTGGGGAAGTCAGCATGGTTTTGTCTCCAACAGATCTTGTCAGACCAACCTGGTTTCCTTCTTTGATCGAGTGACCAGCTTCCTGGATCGTGGGAACTCTGTCGACATGATTTACCTGGATTTCAGTAAAGCTTTTGATAAGGTTCCCCATGACATGCTAATGGGTAAACTGGAAAACTGTGGACTGGACTATAGGACAGTTAGGTGGATAGGGAACTGGTTAGAGGACCGCACTCAAAGAGTGGTGGTCAATGGCATTTCATCAGATTGGAGGGAGGTGTCCAGTGGGGTGCCGCAGGGCTCAGTTTTGGGCCCGATACTTTTCAATATTTTCATCAATGATCTGGACAAAGGGTTAAATGGGCTACTCATTAAATTTGCTGATGATACCAAATTGGGAGGAGTGGCAAACACCCAAGAAGATAAAGTTAAAATTCAACAAGACCTGAATACTCTGGAGAAGTGGGCGGTTGTGAACAGGATGCAATTCAACATAGGTAAGTGCACAGTATTACATCTGGGCCACAAAAATGTGAAGCACAAATACAGGATGGGGGATACACTTCTGGGTAGTAGTGTATACAAAAGAGATCTTGGAGTAAGAGTGGACTGTAAACGAAATATGAGCAGTCAGTGTGATGCAGTGGCAAAAAAGGCAAACTCAATCTTGGGTTGTATCAAAAGGGCCATTGCATCGAAATCGCAGGAGGTCATAGTCCCTCTCTATACTGCCTTGGTCAGGCCGCACCTGGAGTACTGTGTGCAGTTTAGAGGCCTCACTTCAAAAAGGATGTGGACAAAATTGAGAGGGTGCAGAAGAGAGCGACAAGGATGATCAGGGGTCTGGAGGCTGAGCCCTATGAGGAAAGGATGAGGGTCTTGGGAATGTTTAGTTTGGGGAAGAGAGATTGAGGGGGGACATGTTTGCTCTCTTTAAATATTTGAAATGCTGTCATTTGGAGGAGGGCAAGGAGCTGTTCCAGTTAGCAGCAGAGGATAGGACTTGAAGCAACAGGCTTAAATTACATGCAGAAAGATACCAGCTGGATATTAGGAAAAACCTTTTCACAGTCAGAGTAGTTCAAAGGTGGAATCAGCTGCCTAGGGAAGTGGTGAGTAGGGGTGTGCAATTCGGTAATCTAATAAGGTTAAAGATACCGAATCAGGGCCATTTCGATTTTTTCCAGTATTACAGAAACTTTTCCTGAATACTGAAAAAATTCGGTAATACTTAAACAGAGATTGCTGAAATGATTCGGCCATTGTTTTCAATGAGAAAACCTTCTCTCGGCTTTCCGGGAGTCTGGGGGGGCATTTTCTGTCCAAATCTTGCCAAACTTGGTGGAGACCTTCTCCTAACTCTCCTCTAACTACCCCCCAAGTTTCAGAAAGATTGGACTTTGGGGGGCCATGTTATGCAGTTCTGTGGTTCAGGTGCTCTTTCACAGGGACAAGCTCGCACTCAGGAGTGTGCCCACCATTGTGGCACCCCTGGGCTGTGCATAATTGCCCTGGGAAAGAGAGTTTAAAAGTTCCCATCACAGGGAACAATGGGGGATGGCTGGCCAGCCTGCTCCTGGGGTAGTGGCTGGTGTGGGAATGTTGGGGAGGGTGTCTTTGGGTCAGTGTTGGGCTGTGGAGGGGGTGGATTTAAAAGGGAGACTGTGCCTGTGGCCATAGATGCCACATTCCATGGGTTCCTGCTGTGGGAGATTTTCCCATAACAGGAATCAATAGAAAGTGGCTAGCCACAGGAGGACAGGGGAGGGTCGGTTTTGGGGAGGGTGTGTGTGGTATTTGGCAGTTTGGGTGCAGTTGGACTGTGGCTGTGGCCATTGGCAGCCCCAATCCCATGTGTTTCTGCAGTGCGGAAGTCTTCCCCACAGTAGAAAGACAAAGTGGTGTGGCTGGAGAACCACATTTGGGGGGGCATAAAATGCCCCACCCAAAGTGGGATCAGCTTGGGTCTTGGTGAAGGGTGGGAGGACAGGTAGGGGATGAGCCCCTGAAGTTTGGGGGCATTTTGCATGAAAAATGCCACCCCTAGCCAGACAAGCCTCTGTTATTTCCCCCATAGAAAATAAAGGAGAAAGGGGGGGCTAAGAGCATTATCTTTGGGAGGCCATAAAATGGCCCCCCAAAGTGGAATCTGCTTGAGCCTTGGTGGAGGGAGGGAGGACAGGTAGGAGATGGGCCCCTAAAGTTTGGGGCCCACTCCTAGCCACACAAGCCTCTCTTATTTCCCCCATAGGGAATAGTGGAGTGGAAGTGGATAGGGGCACCTTCTTTAGGAGGCCATAAAATGGCCCCCCAAAGTGGAATCTGCCTGAAACTTGGTGGAGGGTGGGAGGACAGGTGGGAGCAGGTCCCCTGAAAGTTGGGTGCATTTTGCATGAGGGCACCTTGTTTGGGGGGGCATAACATGGCCCCCAAAGTCCACTCTTTCTGAAACTTGGGAGGTAGTTAGAGGAGAGGTAGGAGAAGGTCTCCACCAAGTTTGGTGAGATTTGGACAGAAAATGGCCCCTCCAGACTCCTGGAAAGCTGGGAGAAAGTTTTCCTCATTGAAAACAATGGCCGAATCAAGCCGAAAAGCAAATACCGAATTGGCTTGCTGTTTCGGTATTCCCTGAATACCAAAACGGTTTCCTGATTCAGTTAAAACCGAATCAGGTTTAATGAAACAGGCAGGCCTTGCATACCCCTAGTGGTGAGCTCCCCTTCACTGGCAGTTTTCAAGAACAGGCTGGATGAATATTTTTCAGGGATGCTTTAGGCTCATCCTGCATTGGGCAGAGGGTTGGACTAGAAGGTTTGTATGGCCCCTTCCAACTCTGTGATTCTGTGATTCACCCTCTCTTCTATCCCTATGCCCTGAAACCTTATTACCTGAACAACAAGTGAAAAAGGGCTTTGTATGCATTAGTAATGCTGCAATCTTAAGAACAGTGTTCTAGGAAGCACCTCTGAGTAGGATTCAGAGTCTACTTTCTTAGGATTGCTCTCTAAACCCACTCTCATTTTCTTCTTGTTTCTTCTGTGTATTGTCTTTCTCTACTGATCCTTAGCAATTTTGCCTCCACCCTTCAAGATGCTTGCTTGACGAGACTCCAATGTTAAGTGTATATACAGCCAAGTGTTTTAGTTAGACTATTTGAAAAGTAGAAAGAGAAAAAAACCCTTCCTCTAGTGCCCGAAGAATTTATTGGTTTAAATGCACTACCTGACATATTTTCAATAAATTATTCAGGGGGAAAGTTAATATTAAAAAATGGAATGAATTAAGTAAGAGTACAACAAAAGCATGCCATGAAAGGCACTGATAACTCTATTTAAAAAAGAAGTACAAAGTTAACAAAGTAAGAGACTGACATTCTATAATGCTTCTGCATCCTACATATACAATTCCTTGTTTTAAAAGAGTATTAAACATAACAATATGAGGTTTATAAACTACATGCAAACTTATATGCTCTTACCTAGATATATATATATACCTATGGTATGAACAAGAATAATAATACCAGGTGAAAGTTTCCACATCAAACCAGATTAAACTGCCCCATTGCAGTCCTAATATAAACAAAACTAGTAAAGGGCTAGTTTTGCAATTGATTCTATGAATGACCTACCAAAAGACAATATGAAGGCTGTTCAATCCTTTGTATTATATAACTGAGTATAAAGCCAGTTCAAACAGTTCATCAAAGTATAATAAAAAGCGGAGACTTCTTAAAGCTCTCCTAAAACTATTGTGCAATGTGTTTTTACAAAGGACTAAGTTTTGTAAGCACACAGGCAACAGAAGTAGTAACTTTAACATCTCATACTCTATGTTCTTACCCATCAATGGCAAGTTCATCTGTTTCAAAAGGTGCTTCCTTGGAGTTATAGTTCATGCAGGATCTTGTTCAGAAAACTACGTGTCTAGAGAAACTTCAACCTTAAGTCCTGGCCTGTTTGCAAAAAAATGCCATTACACAATATAAAGAGTAACCCTATGGGGGTTATTTACTAACACTGGTTTCCTGCTTACAATTAACTCCTTCATTACTGCACTGTACAAAGAGAACCACAACAGTGAGATTTAAAAGCAAATTAAAAAAAAATAGCAGTGTACATAGATATCCTTCGCTGATCTGTTGAATGCATAGCATGCATTCCAATATAAAAAAATAATTAATGGTACTAATTTTAATTTTGGGATGGTTCTGTATGGTAATGAGTGGTTCTTCACTGCACAGGAGCATTGCTCCCTACTCAGTCATGTTTACAAAGTAATATCTCTCCTGGTTGATATCTCACCATATTCCAAATTTTGTTAATAGCACACCTACAAAATTTTGAATTAAGATTTTAGGGATATGAGGAGCAGCTCGGGTAGCCAGTGGGAGCTTGGTGGAGGAATATACTGCACATACAGGAGCCAATCTATGGCTATTAAGCAGTACTGCAACAGGCTGTTATAGCCTGCTGTAGCAAAAATATTTCAATTGGGCCTTGCCTAACAAGTATTGGTGCCTGTGAGGAATGCTTGTCCTTTTATTTGATCAGGACCCAAGATCTCCTTTGGTGATGGCCATAATTCACACATGTGAAAGGCTAGCCAGGAGAGAGTTGGAATGTGAGATACAGTAAGGCAAGAAAAGCTCATCCTCAGTTATCCTGGGACACTATACAGAGCCTGTAGTTTGATTGCACCAGTCAACTTTGGCTTACAATAAAATAGTTCAGGGAATGGGCAGCAGTAAGCCCCCCAGCCCACGAACCCACTGGGGGCTGGAATTTGTGGGTTGCATGGTGAGGGGGTGTGGGCATGGCTGCTGTCTTCCTCCCTGGCCAACCCTTTGTGAGTGGCTCCAATGACCAGAACAGCAAGCCGCAAATTCAAATACGAGCTTTGGGAGCAGCTCCCTGGCCATCGGTCATCAGAGACGCAGTTTCCAGTCAGGTTTGCCGGCTGGATTTGGACACACAGTGATATACTCACAGAGGCAATGGTCATAAAATAAAATTAAAAGGTAGTACTATAGCCACATAAAAAGAATGCAGTGTAGAGGAATCCCTTCTCCTTCACAGTAGTGTTGGAAATTCAATTAGGGTTGTCAAACTCCAGGTGGGATCTGGAGTTTTTCCAAAATTACGACTTGTATCCAGGCATCAGTTCCCCTAGAAGAAATAGCTTCAGAAGGTGGACTCTATGGCATCACATTCCAGCTGAGCTCACTCTGCTCCTCAGACTCTGATTTCTCCAGTCACCACTTCCAAGTCTCTAGGAATTTCCCAACCCAGACGTGGCAAGCCTAAATTCAATCAGAGCTAGTTTTTTCAGAACAATGTAAACATACACATGGATATGATAAGCTCTTCAAACTCCATCTGGGTTTTATCTGCTCCTTCCACCATGTATAACTTATTTATTCAATTTTTTGTTTAAACTATTTTTATTATATCTTTCCATGCAAATAGGGTTTCCAAAGCTGTGTGTGCGTTTGTTTAAATGTGTTTTATGAATAAATGATAGATTCAATTACTAATCCTAAATATATACCCCCCCCCAATTGCTCACTTTTTTAAAAAGAAAAACTGGAAATATAAACCAATCAGTTTATCAGTTTCAGTTTAAGAAAAAAAATTCGCTACCAAGATGTAATAAATGTAACTAGATTAAAGTTACAAATGTTCACTGTTGCACTATTTTCCTAAGAACCTTTCTGCAAAAAGATCATGACCTGGAGACCTGAGTTACTTTAGCAATAAGTATCAGATCATCATTTTAAGTTAGCTACTTATCAAGGAACTAGATACTTTTTGATTACTTTTAGGTCTCTGGGCTAGCTTCTGACCTTGTTGAAGAAACCTTTTAATATGTGCACAAAACCTCATAACCACTTCAGAATCCCCCTGCCCCCCTCCCATGAAAAAGGCTATAAAATGTCTCTCTCTGGAAGTTAATATACACACTCCTGAAAAGAAATCATTATTACTATTAGCTTTTGAAAGGGAAAAAATAGCACTGCAAATTCATTTCTAAGTGAGAACAACTTCTATTATGCAAAAAGGGGGGAAGAAAATTTAGTAAGTTGTATGTTTAACCCTTTCTTCTGCATTCTTTACCTAAATCATATTCCTCATGCCCAAACTAGTACTGTTCCGCAGCAGAAATATGCAGGCACCAATACAGCTGTATGTTTTATCTTGGTGAATAAACAGAGTAAACAGTAACTATGGAAGGAAGTTTAGTTTAGTTTATTCGGTGTTTAACCCTCCCTCCCCACAAGTGGGCTCAGGACGGGGTACAACAGTCATGAAATACAATTACATAGCAGATTCTACAATAAAATTCAGCAATTAAAATTGTATATATACAAAAGGTAAGTCAAATATCCTCTCTTCATATCTCCTAGTGCCGGCTTTTCCAACATGGTGTTCAAGTGTGCCTTGGTGCCTGCCAAGCTTTTCAGAAAGTGGGTTGGGCCATTGTAGGGCATGGTTTGTTATTGCTTGCCCCCATTCAAATTAAAGGGTTTTGCACTTGAGGATCTGGACGATGTGTGGTTCCATTTTAACGTCAAGTTTTCCTTCTTCTCAGAATGTGTGAGGAGGGAGATATTCCATTTAGCTCTGCCTCCCTTGGCAGTCATTTTGATTTGGGTCTGCCTTCTGTGGCAGCCATTTTGGGGTGGCGCTTATGACACACTCAAAATTCCAGTGTCCTCATAGGCTTTAAAATGTTGGAGACCTTTGACCTAGTGGTTACTTTTAATTTTTAATGAAATAGGAAATCCTGTTCTTGTTACAAATACCACAGGATGTAGCTCTACTTAAGATCACAGTGTAAGTCACTTATCATCTACTTTCTGTTATCAACCTTATCACTCCGGCATACATTCTGTGACACACCAAGTAAAATCACAGATGTATAACTCGATTTCCTTTTCCTTTCCAGAAGAAAACGTATTAGCCTCCATCTATCCCGCCACACACATTCCTCTCATTACAATTAGTCTTTTCCCCCTGAGATTGTTGACAACATTTGCTTCACAAAATAGTTACTTCAGAATTGCTCTGGGATAAATATTTTCAAAAAACAGAAAATATAATTTTCTACAAGAACTGCACACTCCTATTGTGGCAGAAACACCATTCTGTAATAGTTTTCCCAGTAACATCATTTCAAGTGATTATTTGAACACGTCTCCACTTGTATAATTAGATTGCAAAGAAAAGTACATTGAAGGACCTTCACCTTTTTTGTTGCTGCTATAATTAAATAATCCAAGTATTTAGCTACAAGAAACCATCAGGTTCGTCACAGGTGCAGCATTTACACAATTGAAATCACTACTTGTGCATTAATGTTCATATTCTAATTTACCATTAGTAACAAGTGTATGACTTTGTGATACAGGTTGCCAACTGCATATTAAGAGAAATTAAAAGATGTATAATTTGTGAGACTTTACTTGAGTACATTTTTAGAGGCATTAATGTAATTCAGACTGAGCAATTTTATTATTTGAACATATTTCAAAAAGAAAAAAAACCCTTCATTTTGGAGGGATAATTAGAATTGGCATTCCAATAAGTTTTAAATTGAGCCAAATTTACCCCAGATCTATAGTACCAGAAGTCAATTTCTTTAATATACTTTATTTGTAAATTTACTTATGTTTAATATTTCTAGAACTTTACATAGCCATATTGATGATGATGGTACTGAAGGTTTCCCTCCAATATTTTACAAAAATTGTATGTCTTGTAGGCCTACGGTAAGTCCTTACAAATTCTCTGATAAATCTGTTCTATGTTTGCCCTCTATTTTGAGTGTTTCTTTAACAATATTTCCCTCTCCTCTCTTTGTCTTATTTTATGAGAGAAGTTATAATTATCAGTGAACCGCTAATTAAAGCTTTAAACAGTCTCAGCTGTTGTCGGATTTTCTAAAGAAGTAGAACTAGTTTGAAAAAACATTCCTGCACTGGGAACCTCCAAATCTCCAAACTATACATATGGCTCCCCTGAGATGAGAGGTAAATATGTATGATAGAATTAAAGGCCATGGCTCCAGTGACTCTCCAAGAGTCCTCAGGTATTTGCAAGACAAAAGAAGAAATCAGCCTATTTTGGGATCTACCTAGAGGCTATCATACCAGCCTCCTCCTCACCTGAAATTTGGGCAATTTTCCATGAGTAGATTTTCTGATAGCCTTAATGTAAGGCAGACTCTATCAGATAATCATCCATCTCATAAAACCAATATCATCACAGAGACTACCATATGCCACTCCTAGTCTTTTCTTTGCTTATCACTTACCCAAGGGACAGCATTTTCCAGGTCACAGACATCTGCACTACCTGACAGCATTATCAGAACTTTTTCCTGCCTGACAGTTAACTTTAACACACCTACAAGAATTAAAACTTTTTGCACCTGTCTAATCCCAGTTAAGAAGCTACATAATCCCCTTCATTCAAGATACCAGTTTATAAATATGGCCCCAAGATACCCAATACTTGGCAGCAGCTTTCCCTGAACTCCCAGCTACTGCCCAGTACAACGTGGCACAGGCTTCACTGAGACATGAGCCAGTCTCTGCCTCCACTTCCTCTTTTTCTGTAGCTCATTGGACCATACTGAATCCCCTCCTTGGCATTTAGACAGATTGTACACTTTTGATCCCATACAGCATTTTTACTGTATTACTGTATGTGTGTGTGTATGTGCTGTGTGCTCACAACAGTTTTTAGATTTTGGTGTGCCTCTTGCTATTGTTTTACTCAAGATAAAGAGTCATGGTGAGATACAATCTGTTCAAGAAGAAGATTTCAACTTGTCTGGGATGCTTGTGTACCCTCTATAATTGCAACAATTAATTAATTAATTAATTAGACTGATACCTTTTTATTAACAAGGTGACCTTCAATTAATCAGACAACAGATCTTCAAAAAATATTATTTTTAAATACAAGTATTTACAAAACCTATGGATAACCCTTGTGTAAAAACAGCTACTCAAGCCTTTGTTCTTACCGTGGAGACTGAGGAATTTACTCACTTGATCCAGATCTCAAACCACTGGATGACAGTAAGGAGCTGACCTGTTCTCTTACTTTCAAAGGCTGGACCAAGAAAGTTCTCAGGTTTAAAGAGGGTGCCCAGGTAGAGAAAAATTGTTTGTGATTGAGATGATGTTTAATGATTACTTAAGTGTTACAGGTAATGTGATGGTTACAAAATAAAGACAAAGCTGGAGCATCCCTGTGCAGATGGCCCATCAATGGAGTCCTATCAGTGGAGTTTGAAGGATGGGAGTGTGTGTGTGGCCGTTTCCCTGGCCTGCCTGGCAATGGTGGCCAATCTCTGCCTGCCTCTGCTAATCACCAGAGATCAGCAGGCAGAAGCAGGGATCCCCAGGAGATTGCCCACAGTCAGCAGGCACCTGGGCATCCTGGGCAGAAGGGCTCATTGCATACATTCACAGGCCAATATCCTGTCTGTCTTTTGCCCTCTTGTGTTAAATTCATTACTATGGGAAACGTTGTACTGCCCCAGACGATGTAGCTTGGAATCCAGAAGGAATGAAGAAAAAGGTAGGGGAGAGAACTAGATCTTTCTTTTCACCAGACTATCTGTTTTGAGCCTATCTCAAGTTTTAGCTTAACTCCTGAGTAGAGATGGGCGCGATCCGCCTTACGATAAAAAAAAACCCACGATAATGGTGATCGCACGATCATGACCCAGCGGATCATGATCGTCCATGGCCAACGATCCAGCGATCGGGAGAGGCCTGGATCATTGCATTCGTGCTCGGATCGGGGATCCAGACACTCAGGAGCCAGAAATCTATTCCCCTGGCAACAGAGCCAGGGGAAAGCCTGAGCTCTGTTTGCCCTCCTTCTGTCGCCCTGGAAACCCGAATGGAAGCCCAGCTTTCCTTGATCAGCAGGGCTTCCTTCCAACCACGGAGCAGCAGAGCAGTCACATTGGGAGAAGACACCCAGGGGAGGGAGGGGGAAGGGGTATTCTGTAGCCATGGGCACTCCAATCTCATCTCTGCAAACCCTGATAGGCAGCTCTAACGGCCAAACACAGACCTCCTGTGTTGCTGAATGGGACCTGAGGGGAGGCGGCTCGTCGATGCCTCCCCGTGCCTGCCAGGCCTGGCGGCCGCAGCCACCCCCCACCTTCCCACATAGCTGGGAATAGCAGCACAGCCCGCTTTGGCCTCCATGATCCATGATCCACAGCTCAGGAACGGGAGGTGATCGGTGTGGATAGTTAATTCGGGATCGTCGCCGATCCACGATCAGCTGGATTGTTATTTTTTTTTGGATCATGCCCATCTCTACTCCTGAGCATTCACAGAAAATAAATCTAACTTTCACAGAGCAAAATAGAAACTTCTTACTGAGATACTTGGGTGAAGTGTCATTTCATCAAAGCACTATCTTAGAAGAGGCATTTGTTCTTCTCTCATACATTGGGAGGAATTCCTCTTATAAGCCTGTCACTGTACAACCAGTGTGCATTTTATCTCCCCCACAATTTTTTTCTGAGATAGTTATTTATGTCTGCAAATACATGCAAATTTCATTAACTAATTAATATATGAAACTTTCTACAATGAATTGACTCATTGGGTACCAGTATCTTTGTGGTATAATGATTAAAGCATCACATTAGGGCTGGGGAGTCCCATGTTCAAATCCCTATATAGCCATGAACTTTGGTCTAGTGATTCTATCTCAGCCTAACCTTCTGCAGGTTTGTTAAAATAAAATGGAGAAGAGAAGAATCATCCCCACCCCACTCCACTCAGAGGAAGGGTGGGATTTTAAAAAAGACACAAAGATCATCTTTCACTTCTGCTAAGTTATATCCAAACAGATACAATATACTAGTCCTTTAAACTTAAAAAAAAATGGTGATGGGGATATTTCCTGAATTGCAAAATATGGATGCATGACTGTACTAAAATCTTCTACAGGAATCAATTTGTTTGTCTTCACACACAAACATCTAGGGTGATACTGACATATTTTAATTCACTTTTAACCAGAACATCTTCCTTTCCATCTTCATAGATGATAGCTTAAGTGGATGATTTAGGTCATATACATAATATGAAAGAACTTAAATTTTATCCATAATCACTGTATTAAATAATCTGTCTAAACAGCATCTACACCTCTTTTCAGAGTGATCTTTTAAAAAATTAGCATGCTATTGTTTCAATAATACTTATAACTGTGGTGCATTCACTAGAACTTCTACCAGTGTGAACCACTGGCCAATTTTTAACTGTCAAAATGGTCCAAATACACAAAAAGTAAGTTTGGGGGGTATGGATTATGTTGTCTAGACAGGGCAGTGTACATTTTACACAGGTGGAGAAACAAAGCACACGACAGCATGATCATTGAGCTTGTTAGGGAAAAGTTATTGTTTACAATGGTCAATAAAATGGTAAGATTACAAAGCTTCCCTTAAGATTATGCCCATTCTTTCATTCTAGATAAAAATGCATGTCTTGTATTCTGGCATTTAAAGAACAGAAAGTGCAGGGTGGGGTAGAATTATCAATGATCAATGCTCATCACAGTCTTTTAGGAGCTGTGCTCAGTAACAAATCAATAGTGCAGAGCTCATTTAATTATTTTCAACCTAAATATCCTTTTGGTGGCAGGAAAGTCTTCCTGATTTTAATTAATGTTGAAATAATTGATCTGTAGCATTTCCCTTTCCTCTCCAGTTGTGTGAAATGCAGATGTAGGGAGAAACTAGGGAAGTCATATAAAAGTACAAATGTATAAAGTGTCATACAATGACAACCTATTTTTCAGCCTGTGTTGTTGTATAACTGGATGATATATAACTTTTTTTTAAAAAAAATTAGTAGTTAACAACTGTATACATGCTGTCCCAAAACAACATGGGCCTAACAGTGAAATGGATACTGTGGCATCCATTTCCTAGTGCTTGAGTCAACATATTTTCATACATTGATGAATTCTCTGTATAGAGGTGAAATTACTTGAATTGCAAAATCATAATGTAATTATGAATATGATCAAGATACCAAGAGCTGGTTCACACTTACATGTATATTGCATTATTATTTACCAATGACTCACAGCTGAAAATGTCACCTGATGCCATTGAAAAGCCTTATGCTTGAGGGGATGTAAGAATTATACTTGGCATTGGTACAGGGCTTTCAAATATTCAAAAAGCTGTAGGCACATTATTTTGTACTAGTCCTTTCAAGAACTATGTAAGGTAGGTCAGTATTATCACCCTCATATTTCAAATGGAGCTGAGGTTGAGAAAAAGTGGTTTGCACAAGGACGCCTACTGAATTAATGGTAGAGGCGAGAATGTGAGGTGTGAGGCATGAAGTAAAATACATGTTTGTATGTCTCCCATACACGCATTCTCTCAAGTTTAGAAAGTGGCTATGTAAACAAACCAAGTATTTTTAAAAAAGAATGAAATGTTTAAGACTCTTCAGTACTGTGGAAACACAAAAAAGAACAGAAAAGAGCAGGTCCTGCCAAGGGCTTCCTAGGAAAGTTGGCAAGAAGCACTAATGTAATTTGGCAATGATCATTTTCTAGAAAAAAAATACCAATCCATTCCGGAGAATATGAGACTGGCATTGTTCACCCACTGCTCTGGGGATTATGAATAACAAGATCCAGAGAAATGATTCAAAATTAACGCATAGACCTTAGCTTACTTCTTGAAGAAGATCTATAATCCTAATGTAAAGGATAAAGTATGCACTCAGAGAAAAAACTAATATTCTTTGACTCACCAAGCCATTTATGTCATGCAGAAATCTACACATCTGAAGGATATTTATGGACCAATGATATAACTAGAAGCACCTGGACTTTCTAAAGGTTTATTGTTCAATTAACATACTTTGATCCTCCTAGTTATCATATTAGCTGTATTGTTAATACTAATTCCCAATTAGTGGCTGTATTTTTAATTTTCCCCACAAGCAAATTAGTCAAGGGTAACATGGAGAAGAAAACAGAAACTCTTCATCTTACTGACGCTATCAACACAAAGGATATACAAAAGAATAATGTGTATAATAACAAAGAAAAGGGATAAAATATCTTTTAAATTAATGCCTTCAGTTGGGTGATAGTAAAGAATATATAGGGGTCATTTCGTAGAAAAAGAGCGGCAGGAACTCATTAGGATAACTCATTAGCATATGCCATGCCCCTTGACATTACCGGAAGTGTGTTATTAGCATGCCTGATTTGCATATGCCACACCCCTGACATCACCTATCCTAGCTGTTTTGAACCCAATCCTGGACACTCAGGGCCGAAATTGGGTCCAAAATGGCAAAAAGGGGCAGAAAATGGCCAGAAAGGGGCCCAAAATGGTCAGAATTGGCCCGCTGCTGAGCAGGAGCATGATCTAACACCCATCAGAGGCCCAATCCTGGCTGTTTTGGGACCAATCTTGGCTGTTTGGGACCTGATCCTGGCCATTTTGGGCCCAATCCAGGCCGAAATGGGCCCAAAGTGGCTGAAAATCAGGTGGATGGGACCCCCTGATAGGTGACCTCTTTAGAGAACTACCGGAACTGCATTCCTGCACGTTCCCCTTCAAAATAAGCCCTATATATTTGTACTCAGGCTGTCCATTAGTCTCCAATTTGGTTTGAGGTGCTGATTGATCAGCAATTTGATGCTGATGCTGCTAGTACTGTAGGGACAGAAAGGACAGCACGAGTTCCACCATGCCATCAGGTGACATGGCAGTGCTCAGTTGCCTGCACTCCAAGCACAACACCAAGCTGCCTCAGTTCCAGTACAAGGATAGGTGATGAGCTGCCTGATGGAGCATGGCCTTTTCCATGGCCTCTATCACAATATGTTGCAAGTGGGGAAGACTTGTGCATGTACAGAATGGAGGAAACTTCATCAATTGGATTAAGGAACAGAGATAGGTCTTTTTTCCATACCCGACAATCTTTAATCTTGCTGTTGCTTTACTTGTACAGAGCAGCAGATACTCTGCAGCTTAAAACAAGCTTCTGCAGAGGCAACATGGATGATGGATATTGTGAGAAGCCCTTCTTCTCCCTACCTTTCAAGTTATATTGCCCAGATCACCAACACTGAACTGAAGGAACAGAGGCACACTCAAGCTGAGTCTTTGCGAATGGGCGCTTGACAGAGCTTAGCATTGGTAGATCAAGGCGGAGGCCTATGAACACTGTCTTGGGAATAAGCTCCACTGAAAAAATTGGAGTTACTTCTGAGTAGAACTGCTTTGGACTGTTCTTCTAGTCTCTTAATCTTTGAACTGTGCATTTGAAATAGTCCTATTAAAACCAGATTTCTTTATCCAGGGCAGTTACACTACATCTGCAAAATTCCTTCTGAATGAGTAGTTTGAGGATCACTTCCAAACAGCTTAAAATAATGAGTGAAGAAGGTTTCCTTCAGGATGCAAGGATAATAGCTAGGGAAGCACAAGCTCCTCTTCCTATAATGTATTTTGACTGAACCGTATCATAATCTAATCTTCCTATCATTACCATGTTAGAAGCTGTATGCCCATTTCTCCAGTACTTGACAATCAAAAAAAGATCACCATGACCAAGTTGCTTTTCTTTTCCTTACTGCAGAATCTGCAACCTTAAATGTTTTCTAGATGTGTACCATCATATATGGGCATTATTTAGTGAGTTAGATGCCATTTATCTGGACTTAATTTTGTTGTAGGTGCAGAATAATGCTACTATGTTTCCTTATGTGCAATGGTTGCATTTCTGGTCCAGACTCAGGGGAATTACTATATGGAGTCAATGGCTTAATCCCTGGTCCTTACACTGCTTAAATTTCTAGCCACCTTATCTAATGGAATATTTGGTACTTGACAGAACAAGACTGGGAATAGTCAACAAAAGAAAGAGGCAGAAACAGATCGGTTGTAAGAGGCACAGAAGCTATATCCTTAGATGTTTAGCTCACACTTTTTAAAAAAGCAGCTGAAGCAGATTTAATCAATCAGAAGGCTGGCACATGCATTCCAGAAGATGACAGCCAGAATGCTGATCATGGCATTGAATCAGCACCTCTCCTGGCTAACCTCTAAACAGGCAGCCAATCTCAGAAACTTGGATTCAGTGTAAAACATCTTGGCAGATTTACTACATTAGAGTGTGACTGCAATAGTAACTTCCTAAAATGAAAAAGAAGTCTTAGAATTCTCAGTGTCAAAATGTAGATGGCTACAAAGAGATAACACCATTCTCAAATCTACCCAAGTACAGAAACAATGTGCTAATTTTGTTTATTAACTGAGCTTGAGTAAAGGCTCAAAACTGTGAAAAATTCTAACTAGATCATCAAAAACATTCAGTGTAACACTTACATAATTATCCAAATACATTTGAGAATTGTAGATTCTATACCAAAAGTAAAATATAAATAGCAGAACAAAACTCCACGAAGTAGCTGTGCTCCAATTGAAGGAACAGGTAGCTTATCTTTAACAGTCACTCCTTAGGGAATTCAACACTAGCAGACAGGACAGGAAAGTTCTCTGAGCCACAAAGCACAATTTTAAAATACTCTACCACATGCTAAAATACCCAAGGGAGCTGTTATACTGTTCAAACAAATTCAGCTCAGTAAAACTGACAGTTGTGCTCTGCTCTTTTTCTTAAAGGATTGACATTAGGCAAAATTTATTTTTCCCTTAAAAAAAATACTTCTCCAAAAAATAAGTCAAAAAAGGATTGTGTACACATGTGCTCTGTGCCAGCTAAGACTATAGGATGTGTGTTACATGGTATGCTATTTTCCTGAAGGTAAATAGCTATCTATAAGGTACACACTATGAGAATATGCCCAGGTCCACTTCTTCTTGCCAAAACTGTCTTTCCATTTTTTAAAGAAACAGCAACCATTATGGTACTGAGAGAGCACTGGTTGGTCTTCTTGGATGATTTGCACTGGGTGAGTGACAAAGGTAGTGTTACTTGGTTACTTTTACTTGACTTGTTGGTGATTTTTGATACCATTGTATGTGGTATCCTTCCAGACAGATTGCCTGTATTGGAAAATATGGGCACTGCATTCTGGTAGTTCACAGATCCCAGAAACTGGTCCTCAGAGGCTCTGCATAGCTGGAGATTAGGCAAGTGGCTGCCAGAGTAATGGCCTTTTCTACGGTTCACAGGTTTGGAATTCTCTCTTTACATATGTTTATATGGCAAAATCTTTGTTAATATTCAAGCACCAGGCAAAGCCCATACTGTTCTCTTACATGTTTAACAGCATTTGAGGTCCTTTTTCCTTTGGTTTTCTGCTATCTTTATATATATATATATATATATATATATATATATATATATATATATATATATATATATATATATATATATATATATATATATATATATATATATATATATATATATATATATATATATATATATATATATATATATATATTTTCAACTGTTTATATATGTTTTCAACTGCAGCACATACTATATACTATAACTGTAGTGACCACTGAGGGACTACCTTCTTAGCAGAGTGAAATACATTGTTCAGACCCTTCAAAAACAACTTAGAAGTATGGTGGGAGAAAACAGTCTTATTGTCTACTGGTGCATGGAAGGCAGAAATCGCTGCCAAATAAACTTTAACAGACAACCCCATGTGTTTTAGCTCCAACAAAAACTCTAAAACTGTAGCTAGAGGGCAGTCAATAGGATTCAGTTTCTTCTGCTCAACTCAGACTCTGAATCTGTCTCATTTCAGGCTATACGACTGTCTGGTTGACAAACGTCTGGCATTAAGAATAACATGAGTCACTGTGTCAGAGAGCAACCCTTTGGTACTCTCAGCCAGGCTGTCAGCTTGAGTCTCTGGACGTCGTGATGAAGAACCCCATTCCACGACAGGAGATCTGGAGTTGCGGGTAATTGACGAAACTGGGTCTTCAGTTACATCAGCCCTTGGAACCATGGCTGTCTCAGCCAGAATGGGGCTATGACTATTGCTCGAGTCCTGTCTGCCTGCAGCTTGCTGACCACCTGGTCAGCAGAGTTATAGGTGTGAAAGCTTAAAAGAATTGTCCAGACCACCAGATTTGGAAAGTGTCTCCCAGAGACCCTAACCCTTGACCCCCTCTTGAGCAATACAATTCCATTTTTTGGTTCTCCTCAGATGTGAACAAATCCACATCCGGTGAATCCCAGCTGTGGAAGATAGCATCCAGATAGGTGTCCTTTATTTCCCATTTGTGTGAGTCTTTTCTTACTTTTCTGAGGTAATCTATGATCATGTTGTCTACCCCTGGGATATGAACTGCCTGCAACCAGGAGGAGCGCCTCATGGCCCAACTCCAAATAGTCCTGGCCTCTAAACACAGGCTCCTCGACACTGTGCCTCCCTGATTGTTGATATAACACATTACCATGGAGTTGTCCATGAGGACCAGCATAGACTTCCCTGCTACCACATCTGCAAATGAAATTAAGGCATAACGTATCGCTTTCAGTTCTAACAAATTAATGTGGTCATTCACCTCATCAGGACCCCAGGTACCATGAGCATAACGGTCACCGCAATGTGCTCCCTAACCAAGATTGGATGTGTCCATAGTCCGTAGACAAGACTGTGGATCTATGGCCAAACTGCACCCCTTCTAACAGGTGAGCATCAACCATCCACCATAGTAAAGACCTTACAACATCCCTAGGTACACTCAGTTTCCTTTCCTGAGAATCCCTTTCACTGCAGAAAGCAAAGATAAATCATAACTGCAAGCATCTCATTTTCATCCTAACTAGAGGCATCACCACCGTGGTGGAAACCATGAACCCTAGAAATGTCTGTGGCCATTTCCACATGCTGTTAAAGCAATGGGCTACTTACTGAATGCTGGCGGTTTTTTTCCACAGATTCCAGACGCCTCCGATTTCAAAGAGGAAGCAAGCAGTTTCGCTTTCATTTGTTCAGCATCTTTTGTGAGAACAGGATTTCCTACTCTTTCCTGTGCTGGGTAAAGGATGCTGAACACACGGAAGCCAAACTGCCTGCTTCCACCTTGAAATTGGAGGCATCTGCAATCTGTGGAAAAAAACGCCAGCATTCAGTAAGTAGCCTGTCGCTTTAACAGCATGTGGAAATGGCCTGTATCTTTATGGCAGACTTAAATCTGCACCTCTGGAACATTCTGACCATCCCTTTGATCTTTTGAGCCCTGTCAGGTGGAAGAAAGGCCTTATCCAATACACCTTTAAATACCACCCCAATTAATTGGAATTCCGTGGCGGGCATCAATTTAGATTTATTTTGATTTACAAACAACCCCAAGCTCAAACAAAGCTGGAGCATAAGAAAGACCTGCTCCTGAACATCTTTTTCTGACTGGCTCACTAGTAACTAGTCGTCCAAGTACACATAGCACCCCAATGATCTTAAATGAGCTATGTCTATTGCCATGCATTTTGTAAATCCCCTTGGGGCTGTAGAAAGCCCGAAAGGTAAGACTTGGTACTGGTATTTTTTTTATCATATGTGAGCCACAGGTATTTCCTATGTGTCTCCCACAGATGGAGATGTGAAAGTACGCATCCTTGAGATCAAGAAAGGCGAACCAGCACCCTGGAGTGAGTAATGCTGTGACCGTGTGCAGTGTCATCATATGGAATTTATGAACAGAAATAAATTTGTTAAGCTCCCTCAAATCCAAAATTGGTCTCTTTCCGCCATCTTTTTTGTCAACCATAAAGAATCTAGAGTAGAAACTCTCCTTAGATTTGCTTTCCCTGACCTGCTGCACTGCCCCATTTCTCAGGAGGGCCTTAAGTTCTGTCCCCAGTTCGGGGCACGGGTGTGTATCTAAAAATTTAGGAAGACTCAGATGAGGGAAGCTTTTGAGGTGGTTCCTCCCCTGCTACGACCCATTCCTTCAGAGCTGTCCAAGACTCTTTTGGTCTTTTCTCCCTCAACTTCTTTTGTTGAGTTTTGGTCACCAGATCCAATCTGGTCGAAGCTCCAAGTTCTGGGTTCGGTTCCAGGGTCAGTTCCAATGGACCTGCCTTGATGGTGGGAGTCAAGGCTCTCGGGGTTCCTTGAACCCGATCGGGTGGGATCCGATTGCTTTGCTGCCTCTGAGGAACCTGATGGAGCTCGGCTCTGTGGGGTCTTTGAGCCTGACATGCTTGGTCTCAGGGTTGAGGCCAGTGCTGGAGTCACCATTGAATCCGAGTCCTCGGACTCACCGGCTTGAGTGGCTTTCTTAGCTTCCGCCGGGATTTTTGCCACATCCAATGCTCTCTTCCACAGTGAGGCTTTCAGGT
The DNA here is from genome assembly GCF_028583425.1 of Eublepharis macularius. Taxonomy (NCBI): domain Eukaryota; kingdom Metazoa; phylum Chordata; class Lepidosauria; order Squamata; family Eublepharidae; genus Eublepharis; species Eublepharis macularius. Next base: position 92,240,080 of record NC_072790.1, on the reverse strand, counting down.
GGCCATCTCTCTCTGCCTTTGCTTTAGGGGTGAAATTAAGGCAGTGCCAACATGATTGGGTGTTATGGGTTTCCCCCAGGCACATCAAACACAACGAATGACCGTCTGTCCTGTCATTTTTCCATTGCACTGAGTGCAGTGCTTAAAGAGAGATTTCTCAAACATTGCGATCAAGTTGGAAAGATAGAAATTGACGATCCAACATATCTGCAACGATCAGCAAGAACCTTTTCAACCAGTGGCAAACCAGTGTTTGCTCATTTTGCTATTTGTCTAATAAAACTGAGATCTCAGACAGGTTTATGTAGTTGTTAGAGTGTCAGATTAAGATTGAGAAGAATAGGTGATCTTGGGCTAGCTACTCAGTCTCAGACTAATCTAATTTACAGAGTCAGGATAAAACAGAAGGTGGGAGAGCTGTGGACAAGATCCAGTGATCTGCTCATACAAGGGCCACAGATATTCTCTGCTTCTCCCTGCATCTGTCTCTTCTGATCATGGGGATGTTGGTTTCCAGGCTTTCAGGACTGTATGGAGCAACAGTCATGCAGGTCAGGGGTGAAATTGCTCTCCCTGCCTCAATGGAGCTGCACTGACAGAAGAGGAAGGATCATTTCACCCCCTTCCCCTCTGCTTCATGTAGGATCATTTCACCCCCTTCCCCTCTGCTTCATGTAGTCCTTCAACCCTTGTGGTTATTACTCCCAGTAGGTCCTGCAACTCCAGGAATCAACATTTCTGGGTTCACAAAGACTGCTGGAGGAGGAGAAATGGAAGAATGTCCATAATAATCAACCACATGTATGCTACTATAAGCCTTGGAGAAAGGTTAGGATAAAAAAGTCATAGATGGATGACTTCTAACTTCCTTAGATGGCTTCAGTACTATCACATCTAGATTTCATTTCTAAGTTCCACTCTGGGGTCTCTGCATCAAGATAATGAGGAAATTCTTGTTATAATTTCCCAATATAGAGAAGTCAATTTAAAATGGAAAAATAAATCAGAAGTAGAGAGTCAGGTATCTGTGGGAACACAAAGATCTCATAACAGTAATAAATCCTGGTCTAAGAATAAATGCCTCACCATGCCTGGATATAAATGCCAGAGCTTATAAAGTAATCTTAAAATGGATTGTGAGAATTCTTAACTTTTGCAACTTTGGAGAGATTTTGCAAAGAGTACAAAGGGTAAAAAAAAAACACCCTGAAGTTCCCTAATTAAATGCATAATCATGGATGCAGATCTCTGTGTTACCAATGCTAAATGGCTTCTACTTTAATGAGCCATTTGAAATGAAATGGTTGCCTGCAATTAGACATCTGCAGTGGAAAGAATGCAAGCCAGCTACATAGCCTGGCTGCCAGAATTACAGTTGCATTCCTGAACAGGACAATGAGGGGAATAGATGACTATAATTATACCACATACATCTTTTAGCGTTCCATGTTGCAGGAAGAATATTATCAAACAACAGCTCTTAATTCATTTAATCACTTGCTGCTAATAGAGGGTTGTCAAAAAAAGAGCTTTGGTCTTAATGCATTCCATTAGCAACATCATATATTCAGATCATTTCATACCATACCCACCTGAAGCCTTACCATGAAGGTTTCAGGCGGGGAGGGTCTTACCCCAGTACATGTTAATTGCACATACTTGGAACAGGTTTTGTTTTCTTTACCATTATACCGACTTCCTAGAAATCAAGAAGTTGGTAGGAATTCAAAACTAATTTTGAATTGTTAGGAAGAAAAAATAGAAAAAGGCACAACCAAATATTTGGATTGAAGATGCCAGCATCATTAACTTCCTTCTAAGCAAATTAGTTTATACATTTTTTCTAGTTAAAAAGATCTATTTTGATTTCAAGCTTCTTCTAGTGCAGGCTGATCTAAAAGCATAATATTAGAGTTTGCTGTTTAGGTATCTGTACTCAGGGCTCGTGAAACAGCTAAATAGCTGGATTTATACCAATCCAGCATAAACTGGCTATGCTGAATCACACTGGAGAATTCCAGATCAGCTCCAGGAAGCCAGACTCTGATGGGCTGGATTATGTAGTTTAATAAGGCAAACTACTTCTCCAAGCTTTGTTTCAGGCATGGAGGAGGGAAGGCAAGACCGTTTCCCTCGGTGCATGCCCCCATGGCTCCCCATGCTCCTGGCTGGCTCCTCTCTGACTCCTGCCTCCTGTCCTCCACTGGTCTCATGCCAATCCCCTGCTACAGAACTTGCCTGAGTCCTCGTGGAACTTTGAGCCACTTTGTGCCATTGCCCTGTCCTCTTGCTGCTGCTTCACCTCTGCTGCCTGCCTGCTGCTTTTCTCCTTCATGATGGCCATCCTGCCTTGGTTCTCTGGTTTGACAGCAGTTCCCTTGCTGTAGTTTGGTTCTGTTTGGTTTTGTTGGTTCAGCTTACATTGGGAATGGCACTAGCACTGGGACTTACTTTTGACCAGGGGTTGCCTTTGTTTAAGGTTTGTTTAAGGGAAATATTTCCCCAATAGGAAACAATGTAGAGTGGCTAGGGGCAACTAGGAGGCCTATATAATTTTCCTAAAACTTGAGAAGTCTTTAGTGGAGATGGAGTAGTAGATACTTTGCAAATCCAGTGGATTTCCCCCCATAGGGAATTATGGCCTGATAAATTCGGGATTCTTTAATCCTACAGAACCAGATTAGAGAATCTGATCAAGATTTCATGGATACCAGATCCTGATTGAAACTTTTGGTGTGTGTTGTGGGGGGGGGGGGGGTTGCACATCCCTAATCTGTACTTTACTGTCAGCTGTAGGAATGGATCTAACTCAACAGGTATGATTTATAAAAAGTAAAGCTATCTTCCTACAAATACAATGTGTGATGCATGAAAGCTGCTTTCAGTTCATTTGTGCAATAGCTCATAATGCAATTGTCTTCTTAAGTTAACCCCTTTTGTACATTGTACACACTGAAGAACTTAAAAATCCCTTGGAACCACCTTGCATTAAAGTGATGAAGGGATCCCAACAGATGCTCAGCTCACATATGATCCTCTGGGAAACAACTTGAATACTCACAATGCACTCTCACTTTCCTATCAGATGTGGCTTCCCTTGCAAGTTTCTTAATGCAAACCATATTGCTCCTGAGTTGGCAACCTATGACTAGTACTTTCACTCCAGATGAAAACAGGAAACTTTTCAAACTATTGTTACCAGTTCTGGTTGGAGGTAAAGCATCAGACATAGCTTGCAGATTCAGATACCATGGCAAACGGAAGTTACTGCTAAAACTGAAGTTGAAAAAAAAAAGCCATACATAAGGAGAGGGGAGCAGGATGTGGCTAGCTGGCAGATGATTTCCAGTGAACCAGAACATGATGTGGTTTGCTCTGCCTGCCATACTTTGAGAATAACTGTTCCATGGTAATTTCATGTCTCCTATATGAGAAAGTGCCCCACCTCCACAAGAGCCTATAGGTAAAACTTTGCATGCAGAAGATATGAAATATCCATCATTTCAAAATAACAAGTTCCATTATTCTCAAAATGCATCAGGTCTTACATTCTTCTGGAGTGCATCCATAAATAAGCTGTGATTTTTAAAAGGCTCTTCCATCTCATTTTCTTAGTTTTGGAAATTAGTAGTCTCTACCATTTTTCTGATTAATTCTTACCCTGATCCAATAAAATCAGAAGCAAAAACAAAAAAGGTCATACTCATTTGAATGAACAGAAACTGTCACCTTTGACAGTTTCTAGTAACTTATGGTACTCAAGATATGATTACTTATTTTTTTTACCTTTGTTGCTTTGACACCATGTCCAATGTGGATACAAAAGACATAACACATACTAAAAGCCAGCTCACTGATCCAAACACTAACAATATTGAGGACTTGCATAAATACAATTTGTTCAATTTTTCAGAAATCATCAATTCATCATTTTTGGCATTTGACAAAAGCTATAAGCAGGTTTTATTTTTAAAGTTTAAGAACCCCACCCTATGTTATTCTTAATTGTTGTTTCTTAGTTGTAATAACTACAAATTGATACAGATTCTCAATGACTTAAAACAATGAAAATGTTAGGAGTTTTAACAAACCTTCATCAGGTTTAAAACCTAACTGAAAAACTAGTCAGTACTGGTTATTTCAAGCTACTAGTCTTATATGGAGTTGCATACAAAGCCAGCAGCTCATTCTGTTCATAATACCAGTTGCTTGAAGGAATAGGTTTCTATCCGCTTTTGAAAAAAAATCATTGAAATTAACACAAATAAGCCACTTTGGGAGGACCAGCCAGCTTATGAAGAAGGAAAGGAGACACAAATCAGGATTTCTGCAAATCAGGACTTCAACATATGACTCAACAGTGAAGGACTAAAAAAGTTCTTTCATGTCAAGTCCTAGGAGTAGGAGAAAGGTGAGGTGCTTCTAGAAAGACTTGAACTACAGTCACCTCTCTTTCTAGAAATTAAACACTGTTCAAAAGGCAGTCCCATGGGTTTTAATAACACTCACTTCTAATGCATGATTAGGACTGCAGTTTGGGTTCTAATAAAATCCATACCACTTACTCAAGTCCAACTCTGCTGGGCTGTCTTGAACCACAGTTATAAATGTTCATATTTTTTATGCTATCATACTTTGTTTCCTGACTGTAGGCACAAATAAAAAGGCCTGTTTATTGTCAAAGGACCATTCCAACCAATTCAGGGGGACATTATGCAATTTAGTCCTCTTTAAGAATTAAATAAAATGTGCATTTGGCTCTATTAGCTACTCCCTTTCTCACGGGTTTCCATTAACTGCTGTGAACTCAGTAGCATATTGCTTCAGCCACAGACAGTTGCTTTCACACAGTTGTTCTCAGCTCCCTATTAAAAGTGAGGCACAGTGAAGCAAAACTGCACTTAATGAGGATTGGATGTCTTCCTTAGACATTGTTTTTGTAAAGGCTTATCTAACATACAAGGGTCATTTCTCAAATCTCTCCAGGAATTACAACACAGTAATCAGTACAAGTGTTAGCTTTACTCCAACTGCTCAGAGCAGAGTTGTTAACATTTATGCAAAGAAACAAGTGTCTAAGTATCTAAAATGAACAGCTATGGTACATTTAATGTAACATTACTCATTTAAACAACATCTTTATCTTTTAGGGTTTTTTTCTGCTCTATCCATGTAGAAACCTGAGTAACCTATAACAGATCACAGTAGACATAGGACTACTGCCAAAAAGGCATCCCTGAGTAGCTTTCCTCCTCTTTATAATGTCTAGGGGAATATAACATCTGTTGTGACATTATCACATGGTAGGTTTGCATATCTCCTTCAATCAGCAACCCTGTAATGTGCTGAAGAGTGGAGAAATGCACTAGACATTATAGAAGGGTGGGGGGTAGAACACGTGGAAAGCACTGCTGAATACAATGTAACCTCTAGTCTCTTAACCAAAGTTTGAAAGGGTCAATTGGGTCCCATCAATGACCTTCAAGAGCTCCAACTTGTGCTGAAGGAAAAAGGATGGCAATAGAACAATATAGTAGGATACAACTCAATAATTCCTTTTAAAGCTAGACATATTGGATCAAACTCAAGCTGTGTATCATTATAGGTGGGCAGTATAAGCAGTGGAAAAGGTTCTTGCCTAGTACATGTATGTACATATCATTAAATATTTCCAATAAAATATCAGCAGCTGTTTAAATATCAAGCTATCTACATTCTCTGTCAATTGGTTCTTTTTCTGACTACAGATGAAATTTCATACAATTGACTATGGATTGAAAAATACTATCAAATTACCTGGCATGAATGACTAACAAGACTGGAACATGAATTATTCAGTAATGTTTTACTATCCAATAATTATTCTGAGTTGAAACTAGTGTAACAGTTTAGGAAAAATATTAACATACTCTGAACTATATTGAGTCTACCTTATTTCTGCACAGTTTAAAAATGTTTATGTCCAGGAATATATTCTGTGCTAATTAGTTCAGTAAAGATGCTAGTGGACTAATGATATCCCAGAATTCTCTTCTACTGTGTTTCCACTAAAGCTCTGTTAACTGTATTTTATGTATACTAGGATCTGCAATCAGTTATACTGAATCACCTGCCAGTTCAGTTTACATCCTGCTCAACTATTGCAAGTAGGGAACAGATCATTTGGTGATCTGCTCTGATGCATCCGAGTGAATTTAGAAGCATCAAACTTCCTCAGTTACACTGCTTTCTCACAGCTGCCAACCTTCCACTTATCTGTCACCATTATTAAAAGGCACATAAGGGATTTTTAGAATTGAGACTTGCTACTTAAGCATCTCAGTGTGCCTTCAATATCTCTCCATGAATCCTCCAAATTGTGAGATTTGTTCTAGTAGTGATCACTTCTCAAATGGATGCTGCTGACTGAGCAGCTACAAACAGCAGGCAATGAAAACCTATCCAATTTATATTATTTAAAGGATGCATCAGATTGCACAGTCACAAAAAGGAAACAAGTGTGTGATTCTTTCCTTTACTATACAAGACTGTCAAATTAATTATCTGACCATGCCCCCAGGGGATATTGCTGTGCTGGAAGAAAATGGTTCAAATAGAGATATTTTGGTAAAGGGACAGGGAGGGACCATAGACTATACTACTGAGTACTATCTGTAGATGTAGATACGTTCCAATTGAATAGTTTCCGTCTTGTCTAATAGGTCATGTCAAATCACTTCTGTCATGTTTCAGCAATGGTTCATCTCTACATCATATTCAAATGTTATGCTTCTTTTCAGGTTTCCGCCACGCATGCCCTGTTGTAGTGTTTATTGAATGTCCCAGCTGCTGATCTCATGGATTTATATCGTGTAATCTGCCTTGGATCTCAGTATATGGGCCACTCATATACTCTTAAGCCTAACCCTTCTCACATGGTTGTGAGAATAAAATGGAGGAAAGGAGAATGATGTCTGCTGCTGTGGTGGGATGTAAATGAAGTAAATAAATAATATAGCTCAAAGGGGGGCAAATAATGGTAGGGAGCAGGCAACAGCATTCCATGATTCTCTCCTGCAACATAACTTGTGTCACTTTCCTCTCTTCTGTTTCTTCCTGCAGGGTCAAGAGTACTCCCACTCCATTTTTCTTGTCCTATGTACAATCACACTGAGATCAATATTACCTGTATCTTTGTATAGACTACATTCCAACAGGAATCTTAGTCTATTTAGTCCTGGTTTAGAACCACTTGACATCACAGGAGGATTTTTTAATTATTTCTGTGAGGCAGCTGTTACCATATCCTGAGCTGTTCATGTATGGAAACTCACCACTCAGGCTAGACCATTTTTACCAAATATATGAGAATATGTTGTGATAAGAACTGCCCAATCTGCAAGTTCTGCCATGGCACACAAATAGCTTACTGTGGGATAACAGTGATTACTTAATACTGTTAGATGACTTCCATGTGGTGGCCATAACACAGATCATTCGTTCAGAAGACACTGAGTTAATATAGGAGAATGCCCTCTACATTCTTATGGTACAGGAAAGGGTAACATACTCTTTTTTTTCTTAGTCGCTGTTTCAAATTCATGATTTCATCTATCAAAGTCAAATTCTTCTCTTTGCTAAACTTTTCCTAAGAGTCCTAACCCACATGTAAAATAAAATACCCTTCAAGCAGAAACCCCATGCACATTTTAAATTTATTATTCAAGAGAATTTCATGGTGCAGAAGAAAGGCATTTTTATTCAAAAATTCTCAGCCATGTTTTCTCATTTCCAAATAAATTATTTTCCAAAGCCACAACTACAAGCTCTGTTTAATACTGGTGTTTATCACCAACAAAAAGCAGGTCAATAGAGTAACATTTTTCAGAAATGAAAATCTGGTGTTACTTGTTTGGGTTAAGGTAAACAGAACTTAATTGTTGCCAGACAACTGGTGTTCCGAAATTAAACTAGTGAGGGGGAAAGAGGGTATCCCTTATTTAACTGTTCTGCAATATTCCTCAAAAGTCACCAATCAGTACTAGGGCCTTCTGAAAAACAAGAATGACCAAAAGTTATTCTGAAGAAAATGACTCTGGTGGATTAGAATATTAACAACAAATTCTAGGGTAAATTTTTTGCTCAGTCAGCTGAGAAAAAGCATCGCTGAAGCACTAAACGCAATACCTGTTGGTTCTTGTGAGAACCCAATCTATCCAGGGAGACATGGCTTTTTTAGCTGGTATATTTACCATGACAGTTACCAGCTCTGACAAGATTGTGACAGCACATGGAATAGTGCCTACAGCAGAATGCAGTCACTCTTGGATGCCAATAGAGACAAAAGTCTTAAATTTCCTGACCTCCTCCTTTTGTGTCGCTTGTTTTCCAGGTATATTGGGAGGAAAGTCTAAAAAGAAGCAAAATAATGTTAATTGGTCCAAACACACAATTCAAAAACAATATTGAAGTAATCTGCAGTTCCATCAGCAAGGTTTAAAAGGCTCATCCTTAGACCATGATTTAAATGCCAGAACTGTGAAATAGGAGATTAATAGATTTGCAGGGAGCACACTTTTTTGATACTGCTGCTTATAGTCTAAGATATATGAAGAAAAGTGGACTTCAATTTACCTTTACCAAATATTAGTTCCCCACCCAGGGAAAACACCTGCAGCAATACTGCTATAAAGAAATTCCTGATAATCCAGCAATCCAGAAATGAAGACCACATAAATAGGCATCAAAAGGTCCATTTATCAAGCCATTGCTTTCTCTTCTTGTGACAATTTTGGTACTATATGGTAGACTCCAAGAAGAACTACACCTTGGTTCAATTTATGAGGGCTTTTGCAGCCTCTTTGATGTAGACAAAGCTAAAACAAAGCTTGTTGAAAGTGGTAGACAGTCCATAAAGCCCTGAGTACAGCAGACCTCGTTTCACAATAGAATAATATTACAACTATACTGTATGAATACCTAATTGTCTAAATCCATCCTTCAGTGCAACACATTATAATGCAAGCAGCCTCATGGAAGAATGACCAGAAGAACACCTGAAGAGCTCCTTCTCATATTACGTCATGCACAGAAGTTATTTTCTTGTGCTGAAATCATGTGGGCAAAGCCAGTTCCAAGAACATATATGCTGTCATCCTTTCCAGCTAGTTAATAAGTTGGAAAAACTTGTGCAACTTGCCCCAGCTATGTTATTATAGATGACACAGTAATACATGACATCATCACAGTGGAGTGGTTTTTGTGGAGATGAGAACCAGAGAAGGGGCTCTCAGAAACCCAAGGGGAAACCACTCACTTTGGAGAACAAATCTATGGGCTAAAGAGAAACAGCAAAATATTCAAAGGTTACCCAAGCCTTCCTGCATGAGAAAGAATGACAGCTGTGCCCACAAAGAAGGAAAGGAGGCAGGCAGGCACCTGGAATCAGAAATATGAAAAAAGTGATAGCTATATTTGCAAAGAGGTGCAAGACCCTAAATTAAGTCATTGCGAGCAGGAAGAACAAATTCTGTGGAACTCTTGAGAACTCTTGCAGGGATAATCATACCATGGGGCAATTCGAGCAGCTGAACTAGGTGGCACAAAGGGCCTCCAACTGCCCAGCTGCCATAGCACTGTACCTGTCAGTCACTCTGGAGCTGCAGTGAGCAGCAGCTTCAGGGCAGTATCTGGATCTATAGCCAGTCAAAGTCTGGGAGGTAAAAATGGCACTGAAAAGGCTCTCAGTCCCTTGGCCTGCCCACAACTTGATGGGGGAGGAAGGAAGAAGGAATAGGCAAACAGGACTCTCAGGCTCCATTATGCCCCCTACTGGGTTGGCTGATGATATGCACCTCAGCATGCCAGTGAATCCACCTCACATGAGGTAGCCGCATTGTGTGGAGCCCTATCCTGGACTTTTGCTCTGAGCTGAGGATTCTCTTGATAATAATGTTTTTAATATTAGTGTCAAAGACTCTCATCATTTATACAAAAATATATATTGTTTTTAATCTCTGAATCTATCCGAAGAAGAAATGTATTTTGAAACAGGTTTGGTGCCTGTTTCCTGTAATAACTATACAAGCTATCTGGATTCCTCGTCCATCTCAATACTATGTTAATGAAAATATGTTCATAAGAGTGTTTTTGTTATAGTTACTATCTAATAACATACATATTCACACAGTATATACTGAAATAGCACTTCGTATTTCTATCATTATTACACTCCCCCTCCCCCATTGTGCTAGTTGTTGAACAGTAGCAAATTGCCAGTCCTGGGGAAGTTATGCATATCATACGTGACCAAGTTACCTTATGATTGTTGCCACGCCTGGCCCTGATAAATCCTCCCTCAAAGGCCAAAACTGCCCTGGAAAGGGTCCTGACCCCTCCTCCTGACTTCTACTGACAGAAATCAAAGTTTGAAAGCTCGGAATACTGTCTGGTTACCTAGCAACCCCCACAATGGCCCCTGAGAGGGCACTCATTTCTTAAAGCTGCTGGCACTGTTTTTATTATGTTGGAGGAGTTAACCTCCCAATTCCTTCCTTCCTTCCCTCCCTCCCTCCCTCCCTCAAGCTCTTTTCTCCCTTTTCTTGCAAGAGCTGTCTTGTCTGTTCATGGCTAAGAAAACTGGATCGAAGTGTTCACAGATGTCACCATGTTTAGAATTAGCTATATTGACAAGTGGGGGGACCCACAAGTACTTGCAGGGAGCAATTCACATCCCCCTGGATCCCCCTAACCATACTATGTCCTCTTTCTCTCCTCCTGGCAATACATCCTTGCTTCCTTCACTCTTCCCCACAGACCAACCAACCTACATTTTATCTGCCCCCCATCTTCAGCTATATTTATTATTTATTTACTTCATTAATATCACACCTTTCTCGTCTATGGTGACCCAAAGCAACTTAATTAATTCTGTGCTCCTCCATTTTATCCTCACAACAACCTGGAGAGGGAGGTCAGTTTGAGAATATGTGACTGGACCATGGTCAGCCACTGAGCCTCCATGGCACAGTGGTGATTTGAACCTGGGTTTCCTAGATCCTAGTCTAAAACTCTGACCACTACACTACACTGGCTTTTATCAGTGGCTACTATTAAACAGTAGCAAGTATTCCAGCATCAATGAATCATGCACATTGAGTGGTAGCAAGTCACCAGGGGTTACTATCAAGCCTAACTCAGAAGAGTCCTCCCTCAAAAATCAAAACACCCCTGGATTAGGGCTCTGCTCCCTCCCCTTGCCTTTTACTGAAAGAAACTAAGGATCAAACACAACTTTATATATATATATATATATATATATATAAAATTTACCTGGATTTATTTAGTAGATTTACAGATGCCAATTAAATATATGTATATAATAAAGAATAAAAATATCAAGTATAATATAAAATGTAACAAGTATTAAATAGATTAAAATCAATACAATCTATAATTATAAACAATTAATTTGAAAAGTATAATTTATAATTGAATCAATCAAAAATTAGAAATAATAATAATATATGATTTATAACGTTACTTTACACTTAGCTTACGAATCCCTTAAACCACACCAAATAAAGCCAACAACCCTCCTCTACTGTACAACCCCCCCCCCTTAATTTTTTTTAAATAAGGACAAACACAGAAGTAATCACGTTTACTAATACATTAATGAGCAATCCTATCGATTACAATATTAATAATAAATATTACTACTGCCAAAACAATGATAATTAATTATTAATAGGAATTATTGTTATGACTAGAAGTTATATTGACAGAGGGTAGAAATGTAACTATGTCAAAATCTATTTTATAAATATAGAGAAATAATCACACAGCAAGACTTCTTGGGAAGGTAGAGTTCCCTCCCTAAACCCAGACAAACCTTCTTCTATTTCCTCTTCAATAATATTTTGTCCCCTTTTTGTTATTTATATGTTTATTTATTTATTTTAATTTTAGATAAATAAAAGAATAATTATGAGATACTGAACAGAAGAGAAAAAAATAACCCCACCCCAATTTCCCTCCCCCTCCCACCAATCCCTCCCCTTCGTCTTATTCTATAACTTAATGAGACTTAAATAAGGTAAAATAGTAACAATCCGTAACTGTCGTGCTCAGGTTAAGCAAGACAGTTATCAGCTTTTTAAAGAATTGGGTTCGGGTTCCCCAGACCCAATTTGGGTTCCCCTCAGCCACACAGCTGCTGTAGGGAATGGCTATTAAAAAAATTAAGGACAGCCCAAATGGCCTCAGAACATCACCGTGGAGAAGGAAGGGCTCCTCCCTCCCCCTCAAGTCGTTTTTCAAAATAGTGAGTGGAGAGGGGGTTTTTGCTGCTCCACGTGGAATATTCTGTACACATGAAACAGTAAAAACAGTCAGGAAACTTCCCCTTGTGTTATTTTGACATGGAAAACAGCTTGAGGGGAGAGAAAGGAGCTCTTTCTTCCCCTGTGATGGCATTCTTAGGCCATTTGGGCTCTCCTTTATTTTTAACAGCAATTTGTTCTTTTTAACAGCTGCTGTATGGCTGCAGGAAACCCAAGTTAGGTTTGGGGAACTATGCATTTAGTTTGACCCTAAGCCTTGAAGGCTGGCATTACTGTATATGAATAGTGACAGAAGACATTCATTCTTAAAGCTACAAGTACTGCTTCTGTTATTTGGGAAGGGGGGTTATATGGAGTATACATTTAAGATTTTTCTGCAAATCATTTTTTCCCTAGTTTGTAGAAAGATATCTTACCTGTTCATGGTTCCAATCTCCAGATATAAGTATCCACAGATTTGGTCATGTTGAGAATTAGATATATAGAGATGTATCTCAGGTTTACGTAACATTTACATTTATTTATATAAGACATTCTCTGCAATTTCTAGAAATATTATATAGAATTGAGGTTAAGTGAAAGCTTGCCAATCATAATCAATAACAGACAATGATGAAAACTATCAAGGAAATATTTTCTCAAGGCACAAAGTTATCTGAACTTATAATAGATACTCCAGTAACATTTACAGATGGCAAAACTGAAACCACTTGATGTATTATGCAGCACCTACTCAGAAAATATGGTAATAGAAAACTTATTTTAACTAAATCCAGTTTGGGAAAAAACATTCAAACATAAAACTTTAATGCTAGTAACCTTTTTCAATAATAGATATAGACTGGCAGGCAACATAGACAAACAGAACAGAGAGACGATAGGCAGCTATAGTTTGGCATGGCATATAAACAGCTTGAGCTTGATTGTGAAAGGAAAATAAAGAACACAGCCATCATGGTGTAGGTGAAGCCGGTAGGAAGAAAGTCAATGGAGTATTAAATGGGAAATCATCTGTTTTCAGATTCTCTTTTGCCACTATTAGATTCCTCTAGTGAGCCGTTATCTGGTAGAAAGGACCTTAATCTTCTCATTTTCTGGCAGGGACTTTCACTGTGTTTAGTGCTGCTATACATATCATAATGTGCAATCACCCCCTCATAAGACATTCCAGCGAAAATGAATGCTTGCCCAGTACGGTGCCTCCTTTAGTGCATGTAACTTCCCACTGAACTTAAAATGCTTAATGTTATTCCATTACTGCCTGTTGAAGGTCTCATTATTTAATCTTGGTCTACTTGATGGATCATAGCTAATCGGACTGATCTCCCCCTTCCGACTTCCTTGTCTTCCCAAAGGGCATCATCCCAGTGTATAAGCCGTAAAACAAAAATAGGTAAATAATGTAATCTTGATGCCTAGGGAGACCTTCAGGTCATGCATACTGTTTGACTAGTTATGAAGTATTTATTTGTGTATTATCAGTTATAGACTCCTTCTGCCGTGCAGCTAATGGGGAGAAGCCTGCACAGAATTGTCCCTGCTGGTTTTAGCAATGCCACTGCTAGATGGTCTGAGGAAGATGTGAATTGCACAAAAATTCCATGTAGTTGCACTCAACTGGGGTCCCAGCAAAAGAAATGTCCTGAAGCTTTTTCTGCTTTTCTACTAAATTAATAATTAGTCACACTATGTTACTGTGCAGTTTTAAAGATAGATAAAGCAAATAGGAAGTGTATATGATAACCTCTCACCCTGACTCACAAGAAGGATTAAATATCATGGTAGTAGAGAGTCTATAAGAAAAAAAGTGAACTACTATTTGGCAGACCATTCAAATTACAAGCCCTCAGACATCTATATGTGACAATCCATTTTGTACTCATGAAGACCCTGTGGAGTGGGCCACTTGGCTTTTATGAGCTTTAGCAAATCAACTTTTCCACTTTAGTCGGAATGAAGAGACAGACACCAAGCTTGGATCTAAGGGCCACTTTATTAAATTAACATTAACCAAACATTAACCCATAACTGTGGCAAGGGCCTACTAGCAGTACAGGTCAAGCCACAAGGTCACCCTTGGACTTCCACCTTGACCTGTCTGGGCAAGCCCCGAAGGCCCGGGTGCGAGCCATCCCAGCGGATGGCTTGGATCTGGCTAGCCAGGGAACTTGGTTCCCCCCTTTCAAGTTCCTAAAGCTTCAGCCATACAGCAGTGAGGGAAGGACTTGCATGCGGGGTTCCCCTAGGCAGTCTACCCCTGCAGCTGGCAGCCATCACAAGCAGTACCAGCTGTTCCTGGCAGACCCCTCTTCCCCACCAATGGGGAAGTACCAGGGGTGTTCACCAGCCTGCTCCCTATCCCCAAACTCTATCCTGCCAACGCCAGGGCCAAGCCTCTGCTTAGGTCCTGGTGCCCCACTGGTGGCCTAGAGCCAACCGGAGCCCTTGCCACAAATAATCCAAAAAAAGTTCATTGCCCTTTGTGGACAGGTGCACCCCATCACCTCTGTAGAGGTCAGCAAATTCAGCCCTGATCCTGGGGTGAGGCAGATAAATGCCCAACCCCTCCCCCAGGGCCTTCTGAATGGACTTATTAGCCTTCATTCAGGCCCTTTCAATAGCATGGTGATCCTCCTCCTCCCGCCAAACTCATCGTGGAATCATTGTTGACCACATAATAAATACTCTTGGCCAGTGCTCGGACATCAAGCGAAGGTCCATCTTTGCTTGCAAGGACAAAGCCTTGCCCTGCACAAAGCCAAGGTCATTCCCTCCCAGGTGAATGACCAAAATATGGGGTGGTGGATCCCGCCTGTCCCCAAACTACAATGTCAACAAGCCAAGCCATTTGAGGCCAGGATGTCCCTGCCATTCTACCATGGCCCACTTGCTCAACCCAAGCTGGGACCTAATCGGTGTCCTCCTTGCTTGATGAGCTGCCCCAAAGACAAAGCTGTGCCGGCAGATCAAAATCCACTGCTTCCCACGCCGAGACACAGCACCTACTGAAAAAAACAATTAGTAACGGTTTAAAATAGTGACGGGACGAACGTAGGAACAATAGTCCAAGAACCGCTGCCTACGCACATGCTGAATCACTTGTCCCACATACCCCATCACAGCTGCTGTCAATGCAGCCCCAATCCGAAAGGAATGGGTGCGGAATCTGATGCCCTCCAAACCCAACTTGGCCAGTGCACATTTGGTCACTGCCCAAAACTGATAACGGGTAAGAGACATGCCATTCTCATGCCGAAACAGAACTCCCTGTTCCTCTCTCCTGACTCATAAATACTTCTGGAGAGCCTTTACAGGGCACAATTCCTGTCCCAATCTAATGGCGACCCCCTTCTGTTTCTGGTCTGTCTTGGACCTGCAAATCATAAAGGAGACCTGATCTCCCTCCAAATTCAGGTCACATGCCATTAAGGCCTGCCCCTACATGTCCTTACTTGACATGACTGCCAGCTCACTAACCTGCAAAAAAAAGCCCCCCCAAATGCCGTCAGTGTGGTGGCCTGGAATAGCCTAGCCTCATATCTAGTGCTACAAATGTTGCCTCATGTGGCGCTAAGCCCTTTAAGCACCGCTGGGGAAATAGGCTCCCTATGATCAGTGGACACCAAAACTTCTTGACCCAGAAGTTGCCCATGTCCTTGGAGAAACCTTGGGCCTTACTTACAAAAGCCAAGGTAGCTAATTTTCCCCTTATGGATTTCACTGCCAGTCCACGGCCTTTCTGCCGCACATAAAATTGCATAATGTGCTCGGGAGGGATGGGCCACACCTCCTGTAGACCAGCCTCCCTTCTGAACTCTGCCAACTTTCCTACTGCACGTTGGTATGCCCTCTTTGTGCTGGGTGCAATGGGTAGCTGGATAGCACAGTATGCTTCGGCCTCCCAAGCTGTCACAACTCCTGGGGCATCTGTGCTGGTTGCCGATTGGCCTTCGGGATAAGCTGCCAAAACACTCCATCTGTTGGCGAGACAAAGCATCTGCCACACCCTTGTTAATCCCAGGAAGGTGTTTGGCTTTAACTAAAATGTTTCACCGGAGGCATAGCAACGTAAACGCCCTAACCAACCTCATCACCCTAGGAGACCTGGAAGTCAGGGTGTTGACCACATGCACCACCACCTGATTGTCGCACCAAAAGTGGACAGAGTGGTTGGCTAGTTCCCCACCCCACAGGTGGACAGCCACCAAGATGGGGAAGAACTCCAGAAAGGTAAGATCTTTGACCATTTCAGAGGTCCGCCACTCTGGTGGCCACTGTTCCGTGTACTGGTGCCTCCAGAAATAAACTCCGAAGCCCATGGAGCTGGATGCATCAGACGTGACCTGCAGCTCTACCTCGAGCAGCAGCTTGTCCCACCAGAAGGTAACCTCATTAAAATCTCTGAGGAATTCAGCCCAAACCACCAAATCCTCTTGCATGCCCTTACTGACTCGCAAGAAGTGATGAGGTGCATGCAGCGGCGCCATGGCATCATAAATGCACTGCAAAAAGGCCCTGCTTGGGGTAACCACCTTGTATGTGAAATTCAGGTGACTCACCAATTGGCCCTGAATTTCTGAAGCCTGACTTTGAGGTTATTGACTTTCTCCACGGGAAGTATCAAGGACTGCTTGACAGTATCAGGCTCGATACCCAAGAATGTCAATACTGGAAGAGGCCCTTCCGTCTTCTCATGAGCCAATGGGACCCCCAGCTCCTCAGCCAACTCCATAGAGATGGACAGAAGCCTGGCATGCTGTCCAGAACCCGCTGGCCCCACAAAAGAAAATCATCTAAATAATGTGCCATGTTGTGACACCACAACCAGCACTGCACTTCGCGTTCTAAAAAGGCGCTGAAGAGCTCAAAGGCCACACAAGAAATGGAACAGCCCATCGGAAGAGCTCGGTCCATGTAGTACTTTCCCTCGAAAGAAAAGCCCAGGAGCTCAAAGTCACTAGGGTGCACTGGGAGGAGACGAAATGCAGACTTAATGTTGCATTTTGCCATCTCTGCCCCCACTCCACATCTACGCACCACTTTGACCGCCTGGTCAAAGGAAATGTACCTAACAGAGCACAAATGCTCAAATATGGCATCATTCACCAAACTGCCTTTGGGAAATGACAGGCGATGAATTAGGCAGTACTCACCCGCCGCTTTCTTGGGTACCACCCCCAAAGGAGAAACCCAGAAGTTGGGAACCGGAGGGGCTGCCAATGGCCCCAAACCCCTACCTTCAGTGCATTCCTTCCCAATCTTTTGCCTGACTATGTCCTCCTTACCTATAACTGAACACAAATTCTCGGACATAAAAAGGTGC
This sequence comes from Eublepharis macularius, assembly GCF_028583425.1. Taxonomy (NCBI): domain Eukaryota; kingdom Metazoa; phylum Chordata; class Lepidosauria; order Squamata; family Eublepharidae; genus Eublepharis; species Eublepharis macularius. Next base: position 92,222,434 of record NC_072790.1, on the reverse strand, counting down.
CCTTGTCCCCTGAACCAGAATTCTATACCCAACTTTAAACCCATTCAACAAACAGAGAGCATCTTGCTTCCTCAGGTATGCACACAACAGGCATTCAAGTACCCTCAGCCTTACTGGGCTGGGCCCTTTTTTCAGTGGTCTGCTGTCCACCTACTCTGCCACCCCCTAGATTCTTACCTACTCAGCCCTGTTTTACCTTATGACAGGCATTATAAGGGTGTGGCCCTGCGTGAGGGGCATTCATGCTTGAACCTGCAAGGCTTCCTGTTACACACACCCTTGTAGGCAAACTCCCAGCAAAGCAGTCAGGGTTGAACCTGGTGCCCCACCAGGGAGTGGGTACTGGTGGCTTGGGCAGGGTGCTGCACAAGATGACCACTGTCAGACCTGTCCCCCAGGTTAAGATTAGCCACAGACATCACCTGCAGCCATAGCTGCAGGTGAATACGATCCCAAGGCAAACTTGGGTTCAGGGCCATCCGCATTCTAAACTCGTTGTAGGAGTTCATGCAGCATCTGAGAAGCCAGTATAGCCCTTGTAAATGATATCCAAATATTGGAACAATGGAGCCGCCCAGTGGGGCTGGGCCCTGGCCCAATACTCCAGCATAAATGAGAAATCTTGGCAACCAATTGGTCCAGGTCCAGTCAACACACCTTCGCTTCAATCGCTCCTTGTCCCTATCATCCATTTCATCCTTATCCTTCTTTTCCAAGTCTCTGTGAAGAAGGGAAAAGACGTCCACATAATCCCTTCTGAGGATCTTATCCCTAGTTGCCTGTGTCAAGTGATCCCCAAGGGGGAGGACATTAAATGGTACTTGGCCATAGGTGAGATTGGGGTATGGATAAAAACCCCACGGGCTGCTGGGGCATCCAGGCCACCCAGCAGAAGTACCCTGGTACGCTGAAGACTCTGGACCACCCCACGCCAAGGGGGTTGCAGACTGTGCCAACGTGGATGTCCCCATGTTTTGACCAATCCAGGGGGCATGTTCTGCTGGAGGCCAGGCAACCAAGTACTGTGCATATTGCACTTGTGTCGCTCCCCTGTCCCCATGGCCCCCATGGCCAAGGATAGCCAGACTGAGGCAAAGCCGCCTTACTTCGTCTCCAGTGGCTCAACCGCCACTGCCACAGGGGCTGAATCTGCTGTCCAGTCCTGGTCCAACTCCACCACTGGCTCCACAATAACTTGACCAGAAGACATCTGAGCCCCATTGCCTTCACCTGCTGGTGCTGCCACTGCTCCCTCCAAGGCAGAAAGACGCATTAGTATCTCCCCATTGATAGCGTCCCCGGACGCAATCCTAATTGATCTTGTCCTACTGATTCCCTGGGCAATAGGCACAACTAACCCTTTGGCATTTTCCAGGACTGCCAAGCATTTCAGAATATCCTGCTGGCAGCCGTTGGCATCATCCTCATCTGAAGAGGACACCACAGGGGGGAGTCTCTTAGCGGGTGGCCGTTTAGCAGGCTGCTTGGCCTTGGAAGGCCCACCTCCATCAATTCTTCTTTCGTTGGTATATCTGTATTTTTCCAATATCAGGCATATACTATTCTTGCTGCTGTTATTATATGGATTATCAAATATCTATTTTCCCTATTTATCTCCTCCGGCATTATATTTAGTAGGAGCATTTCCGGTTTGAAGAGTATATTCATTTCTAGCACCTCTTGCAGCAATTCATGTATCCCTTTCCAATATTTCTTCGCTTTTTTACATAGCCACCATATATGTAAAAAGGTGCCAGTTTTCTCTTTATACTTCCAGCACTTATTGGGTACTTCGGGATACATCTTTGCTAATTTTTCTGGTATCACATACCACCTATAAAACATTTTATATAGGTTTTATTTGAAGGTGGCTGATTTTGTTATTTTGATATTTGTTCTCCATATCCGTAGCCATTGCTCCAAATCTACGCCATACCCCAGGTTTTGTTCCCACTTTGCCATATGATCTTTTAGTGCCTCTTCTTCTGTCTTCAATTGTTTCATGAAGGCATATAATTTTCTGATTAGTTTTCCATTTGTTTCTAACAGCAGCTTATCAAAAGGGCATTGTTCCATGTAGAATCCCTGTGTTTTATCTTTAGTGAATCTGGATTCCGTTTGCGCTCTTAGCCACAATCCTGTCCCTATGCTCTGTTCTTTTAGTTCTTCTGTTGACTTTAGCTTTCCATCCCCTCCTAACAGCTGCTCATAGGTGTACATATTCTCCCATTTTAGTAAGTTTGGTTGAGTAAATGCTTCCACTGGTGATATCCATCTTGGTGTTTTTGTATATATTTGGGCTTTTATTTTCTCCCAAACATTCATCAGGGATTTTCTTACTATATGATCCTTAAAAATATTTATGTGTATCTGTTTTTTGGTACCAGAGGTAGGCATGCCCTCCCAACTTAAGGTCATGTCCTTTTAATTTTAAAAGTCTTGAGTTACACACTCATGATGGCCACCCCTCCAAAATAATGAACAATGAGGCCTAACTGAGCCTATGAGCTGCCGCAGGTAAATCAGGCCTGATACTATGGCCTAGAGTAGACTGCCCAGAGCCTTCCCCCCAACCTGGATGTTTCTTCCACTCTGCAACCTATCCACCATGGGAACAACCCCTTGCAAAGGCCCACACAGCCACAGGCTAGCAGCACTTTGTTCCAGGGCCAGCTAACTGTGGCCAGGGCCCACTTGGGCTGTTGGAATCACCCATCTCACCCTGAGACACAAAAGCCCCAACACTCCACACAATAAACCCACTCCCCCATGGGTCTAAAGAGGAAGTGGGTGGGATGGGGGGGGGCTGGAGCCACCTGCAGGCTAAGCAGGCACCTGGAAGCTGCAGACCGTGCCCTCCAAACCCTGCCAAGCAGTACCAGGTGGTGGCCCAACGCTGAACCAGATGTCTGGCTCAAGCACACACCTCCGCAGGTGAAGCAGCCGCCTACACGCCCCACTTGCAGCAGCTGCTGCAGCAAAAGCACAGCTGCCACCACTGTGAAAGTGCAGCTACCGACTCTGTGGCCTCAGCAAACCATTGAGGCTGCTGCCACCAACTCTCCCTCCAGGTGGCTGCTGCCGCTGCTCCTCCACCATGCAAAAATGCAGCCGCTGCAGCTGCAACAGCAGCAAACCATTTAGGCCACCGCCACCTTGCTCTCCGAGTGGCCGCCACTGCCGCTGCTCTCCTTTCCACCACTGGTGCATGGGCACTTCACCTCGCTAGGGCTCACCCACTGGTGATGCACTGGGTGCACTCCAAGTTGCTCAGGAAGAACAGCAGCAAATGTCCTGCTCTTCTGAGAACTTTAGAGGCTATTGAAGGCTGGGAAGGGAGGAGCTGACTAATCAGGCTGCTGGCTCTGCCCCCCGGCAGAGTCCCGAATGCCTGGGAAGGTGCTGCCTCCCCTCTTTCCTAGGAGGCCAAGCACGGCCCCCAGCACAAGCAGCCATGCCACTGGCCAGGAGTGCCATATTGTTACAGTTACAGCAGGGCCCATTCAGCTTTCAGAGCTGCATAACAAACCATGGAAATTAAAAGGCCTCAAAGTTGCCCAGCTAGTAGGGTTGCCAAGTCTCCAGCAGTGGTAAGAGACATTCCACTGGTAAGCCTTGTTGCCCTCTGTTCACGTTTTTTTCAATGCCATCATTGGGTGGCATAAGATCCCTTCTGGGAAAACTGAGAAGTGACCTCATATCACTCTAAGAATTGCCAGAACCATAAAGTTTCCAAGAATTCTTGCAGCAATGCAAAGCCAGCACCCCCATGGCCCCACACCCCATACAAGCTCCCAGCGTTTCTAGGCACAGCCTGACCACCCTACCAGCTAAGGTTGCTCACTCCAGGCTGGAAAATCCCTGGATATTTCAGGGTGGAACCTGGGAAGGGTAGAGTTTGAGAAGGCAGTGAATTCAGTAGGGATATAATGCCAAAGTCCTGTCTTTTTTCCCAGGGGAACTAATCTCTGTAATCTGGAGATCAGATATAATTTCAGCAGAACTCCAGTTCTCTTTATCTCAGCCACAGGTGAAGGACATCAGAAGGTCTACCAAAGCATCTAGCCACAACAAAATAAGCAGCTTTGTCATAAAAGGATATATATGATGGTTGCGGAGAGTGTTGTTAAGTCATAGCTGATTTACTTCTTATGGAGTTTTCAAGGCAAGAGACTAACACAGGTGGTTTGCCATTGCCTGCCTCTGCAACCCTGGTTTTCATTGGAGATATCCCATCCAATTACTAACCAAGGTCAACCTTGCTTAGTTTCTGAGATCTGACAAGATCAGGCTTGCTTGGGCTATCCAAGTGAGGGCATATATATGATGATCCCTTTGCAAATTCCATTTCATAATGAAATTCTTAATATTACAACAGCTTTGGGCTCATTGTGGTGGGTGTTCAAGAATCATTAAAGAGTAATTCACATTTTCTCCTTCCTTGATGCAAAAATCAATGCACTGTTTTGTGAATAGCATGCTGGTGAGTGCATGTTATGAAGCTGTCTTTAAACTGTGGATGTGCCATATCAGGAAGACAACCAGCTCCCTACATATGTGTGTCCAAAGAGACAGTCATACTACTATACCTTTCTTTTTCTGCTCTAACATGACAACATCAATTTTGTGGGGGCCAAAGGATCACAGCTTCCTTTGATTGCGCTGATAAAGGTGCAGATAATGGAGATGTTGATATTAATCACTTTGAATTTATTGTTGCCCTTAACGAAAGTAATTGCATGATTATGAAGAAAGACTAGATATGGAACTGAAATTTACACTAAAGTAGAAGAAATGAATCAAGTATCCTAGAAGCCAGCAACGATAGTCTTAAAGCCATTCTCATTTTAGCACTGTAAAGATTTTTGACTGTCAGTAGTTTTTCATCATCACTAGAAACAGAAACTTGGAGATTTCCACAGCCTTGAAGGGAGAATCTGTCTATATTTTGTTCACCAAGTAGTATACATCAGTGCATCTTTAGTGGGGGTCCCAAATCTCAGCTGTCCATTCATATGTAGGTAGTAGTATACAGTAGCCTCCCAAATGTTACCAATTACTAGTAAATTATAATGTTGTCTGCACCATAACATATACAAAGTCCAGGCCTACATGAGAATAAAAAAAAAATCCATTTGAAAATCTGTGCATCAACAAATTTCAAGACATAAAACCATACAGATCGGCACAGCTGAACATCACCTAACAAACAGGCTATTATTATGTACTGACATACAATAAAATAACAGCTAACCTAAGCAAGAATAGAGGTCTGCAAAAAGACACGCTGGATAAATATAAAAATTCTAACTGCTTGATAACTTAACTGTTCATATGAGTAAAGTTGCCATAAGGTGAAACATAAGGAGAGAGGTGGTTTCACAGATGTAAGGGGCCTAGGCCATGAAGGACATAGTCATGACCTTGAATTAAGCCGGGTAACTGATGGGGTTAGCCAATAGAGTGACTTCAGAATGGGAGTGATATGCATGCTCCATCTAGCCCCTGAAAGTAAATGAATTATAGCGTTTGGACAAGCTGGAGTCTCTGCCTTGACTTTGAGAGGAGACCTATGTAGTGTGCATTATAGTAGTCTAGTTACTGTGGCATGAATCCAGGTGGCCAGATCAGCTGTGCCAAGGTAGGGGGCCATCTTCCAGGCTAATCTAAGTTGGGAGAAGGCCTTTTTGACACTGTATTTACTTCTTTCTCTAACAACTTGGCTGGATCACATATAACCCCCAGGCTTTTTACTCAGTCAGCCAGGGCCAACTGGATCCCATCAAAGGCCAGAAGCACAATGTTCCTCAAGATCTCAGCTTTCCCAACCAGCATCACTTCCTTTTTTTTATAATAGATTTTTATTGGATGGGTCAATATATAATCAATTTCAAATACAAATACATTCCATTTCAATTCCCCTGTGTATATTTCCTCCTCTCCCCTCCCCCCCTTTTCGGTAATGACTTCCAACAGCACTCCAACCCCCCGTTATTAATGATACCTTATTTCTATGCTAAAGTTGTTCTTTTCTTATTATTAGTAAAGATCGTAATTATATCTTATTTTACTTAATTTCTTTAGAACCCCTCAAAAGACCATAATTGTCCCTTAACATCCCATTTCTTTTCCATATATTTTTTCAACTTTTTCCAATCTTCCAAGAATACTTCTGGATCTTGCTCCTTCAAATTTCTTGTTAGTTTATCCATTTCAGCCATGTACAACAATTTCCTTGTCCATTCTTCAATTTCAGGTATTTCCTCTCTCTTCCAATACTGAGCATATATTATTCTAGCTGCTGATATATAATATATCAATATCTTATCATTTCTATTAACATCTTCCAAATGCAATGATAATAACAACATTTCTGGATTTTTTGCAACATTATAACGAAGTATCAAAGACATCTCAGTACATATTTTGGTCCAAAAGTCTCTAGCCTTACGACAAGTCCACCACATATGAAATAGAGAACCTTCATGCACCTTACATTTCCAACACTTATTAGATAGCTGTTTGTTGGCTATGGCTAATTTTTTCGGTGTTAAATACCATCTATATAACATTTTATAGCCATTCTCTCTAATACTGGTACATGTTGATATTTTTAAAGTATTTTTCCATAATTGTTCCCATGCTTCCATCGTTATTTCATTATTACAATTTATAGCCCACTTTACCATTTGCACCTTGACTGTCTCATCTTCTGTAAACCACTTCAATAACAATTTGTACATTTTAGAAATTATTTTACTATTATCTCCCAGCAGTAATTCTTCTAGCTCCAAATTCTTGGTTCTAAAGCCTGTTTTTCTTTGGTCTGAATCAAATAAGTCTTTGATTTGTCTATATTGCAACCAACCATATTTGAATGGCAACTCCTCATTTGGTTTAAAGTTCAACTCATTATCTGTTATTTCTATTAAGTCTTTGAGAGTAAGCCATTCTTTTCGTTTATATTCCAAGTTTGGGTTGATCACCTCAGCTGGTACAATCCAAAGTGGTTTCTTCTGGTCTATAAATTTTTTGTACTTTAGCCAAGTCAACAATAAATTTCTTCTCAAATAGTGGTGCTGAAACATTGCGCTCATTTTATACTTATCGTACCACATATATGCATGCCATCCAAATAGTTTATTATAACCTTCCAAAGTTAGTAGTTTGTGATTGGTTAAAGACACCCATTCTTTTAGCTAGACTAAACATATTGCTTCATGGTAAAGTCGATGATCAGGTAACTGCATTCCACCTCTTTCCTTAGCATCACAAAGAACTTTGATCTTTACTCTTGGTCTCTTTCCTGCCCACACAAATTCCGATATCTTCTTCTGCCATTTTTCAAATTGTTTTCTGTCTTTTACAATTGGTATTGTTTGCAGTAGGAACATCATTCTAGGCAACACGTTCATTTTGACTGTGGCAATCCGACCTAACCACGACAAGTTTAGTTTATTCCATTTTATCATATCTCTTTCAATTTGTGTCCAGAGCTTTTCATAGTTATTCTTAAATAAATCAATATTTTTAGCTGTCAGCTCTATTCCCAAATATTTAGTCTTGTGTACCACTTCACAGTTTATTATTTCACTTAGTTCCTGTTGTTTCTTCTTGGTCATGTTCTTAGTTATTACTTTTGACTTCTTTTTATTTATATAGAAGCCTGCCAAATCTCTAAATTCCTTAATTTTTTCCAGTAGTCTTGGCAGAGTTTGTAGTGGATCTTCTACTATAAACATCACATCGTCTGCAAATGCTCTTAACTTATAGGAAGATCCCTTTATTTTTATTCCTCTTATGTCATCATCTACTCTGATCTGCCTTAGTAACATTTCTAAGACCATCACAAATAACAATGGTGATAGTGGACATCCTTGTCTTGTACCTTTTCTTATTTCAAACTTCTCTGTCAGGTCGTCATTGACACAGATTGTCACTCTTTGTTCCTTATATATTGTTTTTAATGCTTCTATAAATTCTTTACCTAGGTCCATCTTTTCCATTGATGCGAACATAAAGTCCCAGTTCAAGTTGTCAAAGGCCTTCTCTGCATCTGCAAAGAAAAAGCCAACTTCTTTGTCTCGTCGCTTATCAAAATATTCCATGGCATTTTTAACCACGGGGATTATGTCTTTACCCTTCTCTTCAGGGAACTGGAGAAGAAGGATAAAGAGGACCTGGAGGACCGCGACAAGGAGCGCCTCAAGCGGCGCAAGATAGATAGAAACTGGCATAATTGGCTCCCCGGTTTTCTAATATACACGGGAGTTATAGCTCGGGCGCAGCCCTGGAGGGCTGCCCCGCTCTTTCAATATATCGATATTATTTATAGGGCGCATACGGAATTTGTGGGTGCAGCTTGGCTGCAATATGATGAAGAATTCCGGATGCAGGTGGCTCTGAACCCGTCTTTACCTTGGGATCAGGATCATCAGCATTTATGGTTACAGCTGATGACCCCAGCTAAATCTTCAGTGGGGGATAGATCAGATAGCGGCCACATTGTGCAGCGTTCATTGCAGGTTCCTGGGGAGTTTTCCCAGGGTTATTACAGCTCCTGCGCCTCTGCGGGGCAGTCGGTTCAGCCCCGACTGCTTTGTTTTGAGTTCACCTCAAAAGGGGTTTGCAGCCGTAAAAACTGCCGCTTTGGAGATGAGTGCCCTACCTGTAGAGGTCCACACGCCCTCAATGCCTGCAGAAGACAGCGGCCATTTGGAAAGAAAGGTGGTGGCCCCCCTGGGCAACAGGGGCCTGGTAAAGGGCCCCAGTCCAATAAAAGTGAGGGTACTTGAGGCCATGCTGGCTCACTACCCTAACAGGGCTGATGCCCAGTTTTTGTTGAAGGGTTTTTTGTTTGGCTTTAGGATACCTTTCCAGGGTCCCAGGAAGGCCTTCATGTCACCGAACTTGCGTTCGGTGGTTGGCATGGAGGAAGTTGTAAGGGCAAAAATTCAGAAGGAATGCGCAGAGGGCAGGGTTTTAGGCCCTTTCCCCTTCCCTCCCATTCCTCTTTTGCGGGTCTCCCTCCTGGGGGTAGTACCTAAGAAGGCAGCTGGTGAATTCCGCTTGATTCACCATCTATCTTATGCCAAGAGTGGTTCAGTCAATGACGCAATACCCGAACATTTGTGTTCGGTGCGTTATACGTCCTTTGACCAAGTGGTCAAAGTAGTAAGATGTTGTGGGCAGGGTGCAGACATGGCAAAATGTGACATTAAGTCGGCCTTTCGCCTTCTCCCTGTACACCTGGACGACTTTGAACTCCTGGGGTTTGCCTTTGAGGGCAAATATTACATGGACAGAGTACTCCCAATGGGTTGGTCTGTTTCTTGTGCAGTGTTTGAACGTTTTAGTACGTTCTTGGAGTGGGCCCTACGTCAGATGCAGCGCTGCCCTGACTCCGCCCACTATTTGGACGATTTTATCCTGGTTGGGCTCCCGGGGTCAGGACAGTACGCCCGGCTCTTGAGCAATTTTATAGCCCTGGCTGAAGAGTTGGGCATCCCCTTAGCACATGAGAAGACGGAAGGTCCCACAACGGTTCTGACCTTCCTTGGTATAGAGTTGGATACACTGCAGCAAACTTCCAGGTTGCCCGTCACTAAGCTTCAGGATTTGAGGGTGCGATTATTGACCCTTTTAGGTAAGAGAAAGGTTTCCCTATTAGAGCTTCAGCAGGTCATAGGCCACCTTAACTTTGCATGCAAAGTGGTTGCACCTGGTAGAGCCTTTCTGAGGCGCCTCTGTCAGGCGATGGGGAGGCTCCGGCTCCCACATCATAGGATGCGAATTTCTCCTGGGATGAGACAGGACCTCAAAGTCTGGAGCCAGTTTTTGAGCTGCTTCAATGGTGTTTCTTTTTGGAGGCAGGAGTTGTTGTTGGAAGGTGACCTGCAGGTCTCCTCCGACGCTGCTGGCTCTGTAGGTTTGGGAATTTATTTTAGGGGGCACTGGTGTGCTGCACTATGGCCTGCTGACTGGGTGGAAGCTGGCCTGTGTAGTGACCTAACATTTCTTGAATTCTTCCCAATCTTAGGGGCTGTTTATCTATGGGGAGAGGAAATGGACAACCACTCAGTGCACTTTTGGTGCAATAATTTGGCAGTGGTGCAGGTCGTGAATTCCCTCTCTTCTAGATCTCCCAGGGTAATGAAGCTGGTCTGAGCCTTTACTTTGAGGTGCCTGCACCTTAATATTTTGTTTTTAGCCAGGCATGTACCTGGGGTTCATAATGAGGTGGCAGACGCCTTGTCTTGTCTGCAGATGGACCGGTTTCGACAGCTTGCCCCAGAGGCAGATTTGCTACCCACCCAGGTTCCTCCGGAGCTATGGAGGATTGGGAATCCAAGGCCTTCAGAGCTATCCAGTTAGCTCTGGCCTCTAGTACCAGGAGAACCTACGACAGGGCGGTAAGGTATTTTGCAGGGTTCAGGCAGGAGGTGGGTCTCCCTCAGAATTGGCCAATCCCGGCTGAGCATGTAGCTCACTTTTGTGTCGCTCAGAAAGGTAAGGGGCACCAGGTTAAATACATTAGAAGTCAGCTGGCAGCTTTAGGTTTTGCCTCAAAGGCCTGCAGCTTTGTGGATCCCACCAGGGACTTCCGCATAAGGAAGATGTTGGAGGGTTGGTCCAGGGAGGCTGCCGTTGCGAAGGACGTCAGGCAGCCTATTTCCCCCAGTATCCTGCAGGGCTTGAGGGCCATGTGGCCCTTGGTCTGCAGTTCTCCTTTTGAGGAGCTGTTATTCCACGCTGCTTCCTTGATCGCATTTTTTGGAGCTCTTAGAGTCAGTGAGCTCGTCCCCCAGTCCCTTAAGGACGAATCTAGTTGTGCCATTTCGGCGGCTGATGTTAAGTTACAAGGGGATCATGTGGTTATTCGCATTAGGCATTCTAAGACCGACCAGCGTCAGAAAGGGGTAGATTTGACGATAGGGCAATGTGCAATTAGTGATTTGTGCCCAGTGAAGGCTTTGAGAAAATATCTGAGGGTTCGGGGCACAGAACCGGGGACACTGTTTTGCCATGACAACGGTTCCCCGCTGACAAAGTACCAGTTCTGGACTGTCACAGGTAGGGCCCTCTCGAAGTTGGGGCTAGAAGGGGTCAAATTTGGGACCCACTCTTTTCGCATAGGTGCGGCTTCTACAGCTGCAGCGATGGGGTACTCAGGAGCCGAGATCCAGAGAGTAGGGCGATGGTGTTCCGCCGCTTATAAGTCTTATGTGAGGCCTCTGACCGGAGGCCATTCGTGCTGACATTGCATTTCTTTCAGGTGCTGTGGCGTGGCGGGAGAGGATACGCATCCTCATATGTGGCCATAGCATGGTCTTTTGGGCGGTGCACCAAGAGAAGAGGACGCAGATGGGGTCCCAGCTTGGACTCAGCCGTTGGGCTATGGTGGAGTGGCAGGGCAGAAGAGGCCTGCGATGGGCTGGTTTGCTGCCATTGTTGTTTGAGGGAAGGAGTTCCCCTCCCCCCCACATCCTTGTTGTCCATTTGGGTGGCAACAACTTGGGTCTGATGAAGGGCATGGCTCTTTCTTGGCAGGCACAGGATGACTTTCTGGAGATTCAGATGAGATGGCCCAGTGTCCTGATCTTTTGGTCGGCGATGCTTCCGCGCTGGGTGTGGCGGGAAGCATTGGACCACAGTGCTATTGAAAGGGCTAGGCGGATGGCCAATAGAGCCCTTTTTAAAACAATGACAGGTGGTTTGGGGATCTATTTACCTCATCCACAGATCTGGGCCGAGTCTGCAGACCTCTACAGAGGGGATAGGGTGCACCTTTCTAGCAGAGGTAATGATATTTTCCTGAGCGACCTGCGGCAAGGGCTGCGCTTGGCCTTAAGCCGTTTGTGGGGCACGGAGGCCTAAGCAGAGGCTTGGCCTCTGCGGTGGCAGGATTTTAGTCAGGGAACAATCTGTAGCGGTCTAGTGAGCACCCTTGGCACCTCCCCATTGGTGGGGAATTGGGGTCTGCCAGATGTGGCTGGCTGCCGTACGGCCCAGTTGCGTGGTTGAACGCCCTGGGTGGGGAACCGCTGTACAAGCCAGTCTCCCCCTGCTGCCGTACGGCCAGGTGGGGGAGCTTTGCAGGGGTGAAGCACTTCGCTTGGCCAGGCCGGGTCCCTGCCACTTGATGATGGCTCGCACCCGGGGCAGCGGGTGTATCGCCCAGACAGGTCAGGGCGGGGTACAGAGTGACCCCAGGGCCTGACCTGTACCGCTAGTTAGGCCCTTGCTGTAGTTGAAGTTTTGCATGTTGTTTATTTAAATAAAGCGGCCCATTTTATAACCCAAGCTACTGTCTCTGTCTCTTATTCCCAATAGTGGGGCAATTTTCTCTTTCATTCTTTTTGTCACTAATTGGACAATAATATCTCTTGGTATCTTCTTTCGTTGTGCATAAGCTGAGTTGATTCTGTATGCGAGATTCATATTTGCTGATATTTCACCTGTTCCTTTATTTAGAAATTCTGCCAGAATTTCTGTCATTTGTTCTTGTGCAGTTTGCGTATCTGATTCCTGCAAGCCGCGAAATCTTAGTTGCCTTTCCGTCACCTTGCATTCCATCAGCGCCATTCTCTCTTGCATCCCTTGATTTTCCTGCTTTATATTCGTTGCTAAATCCTTAGTCTTTTGCTCTACCTCTTCAACTTTTTTGTTGGTTACTTGCAATTCCTCTTTTATTCCATCTATATTTTTTGCCAGTCCCACTACTTCCGCCTTAATAGCATCTTTCATATCTTTTAAATCTTTTGAAAGCATTTCCTGCAATTTTTGCAGCAATTGTTTGTGGATCTCTGCAACTCTTTTTTCTAATCCTTCAATTGCTGCATCTACTGAGGCTTGCCATTCTCTGTCTGTTTTTTTTGCTGCCATCATAGGACTCAGCTTCGCGCCTCCCCACGTATCCGCTCTTTTCCTTAAATCCATTTTGAATTCTTTTAGTTCCTCTCTTATTTCAATATATTTAAATAACTTTTATTTAACAATTAAAAATAGTTCCTTTCAATTCCAAAATGTCGGGCGTTTTTTCTCTATGGTTTCCTAGCTGCTTCTCTATGGTTACTGGCTTCGCTTCATACCTCAGTTAAAATGGCGTGCTTCCTGTTCCTGTAATCTCGTAGCCTTTCCAGTACTTCCCTTGTTTTGCTTCTGGGTCTTGCTTCTTCTAGTCGGTCTTCCTGCTTCCTGCCCTCTGCTGTCTTCTCTAGGCAACACATTGTCTGCTCCCCTGTTTACTTCCCGTCTTGCAATGCTTTCACTAGTCCACACCTCCTTTCTCACGCTGGCTATCTCTCTTCTAACTGCAAGTATGTATAAACAATATTTCTTTTAACTTCTTTAGTCCTTAAAACTTCGCCAGCGTCCAAAATTTTACACAATAATTGATCCTTGACGTATACTCTGTTAAGTTCTGTCCTTTTAAATTTTTTATCCTGGTCTTTTCCCTGCCATTTTGCTTTACAAAGTCCGATAATGATCTTTACCTTTCGATGATTCTGCGGGTTGTCTGTGCTGTTTCCTTCACTTATAGTTGGTTAAAGCTGTTGCTGGAGCTTGGTTTCTGATGATCTTATGCCAATTAAATGACTCCTGAGGCACTGCAGAGTTAGTAGCTCACCCTTCTCCGAGGGGACCTCAAGGTGGTGAGGAGAATCCTTGATTCAGAACCCCCCCTCACTGAGATCACACTCTCTCGAGGTGCGCAGCGTTCAAGCCCAACTTCTCCCTGAAGTTGGGTTGGTAGCAGGCGTTCGAGCGCCTCACTTTCCAGAAAAACAGTGCCCTGGACAGCCCAGATCACTAGGCTGCTTCAGATCCCCATTAATCCCAAACCGGAAGTCCCAACCAGCATCACTTCCATCTTGTCTGAGTTCAATTTTAATGTTTTGCTTTCAGCCATTTGACAACAGCTGTCAAGCAGCAACTCAGTACCTCTATAGCATCCCTAAGGGATTTGGTTAGCAAGATATAGAGATGAGTATCTGTGACTGATCCCTATCTGTCTCGTCTTAGTCTAATACTATGTTATACAACTTTTCAACATGTGTATATGAATCAGCACAATATATGAAGACCATATCCTCATCCCATAGCCATATCAGAGTTTTGAACTGTTAAGGGAACAAGAGTATCACAACAGTAGTAACTGTGTTACTCAAAGTCTCCAAATAGCCTTCTTTTGTTTTTACACTCAAAATACAGCTTGTGATAGCTCCATCTCTTTCTACCTAACCACTAGATTCACCACTAGAAGTGTCATCCTGACTTCAAACTGTAAGTCAGTTGATTAACTGGTTGCTCCCACAGAGAAGTGGTATCTGTGCTCTTTTTAAAAATATGTTGCATGACAGACATCAGAGCTCCAGCCTCTTTACATGACAGTTGATAACATGATGACCTAATCAGAACATATTGTGGCTATTGAGACCATTTTAAAAAAAACAGCTGAAAATTTGGCTTTGAGGTCTAAACTGGTTTATTCCATCCATTTCAATCATCCATTACTGATGAGATACAATTAAACACAGCTTCTGCAGATATCACTGTGCTACATACAACTAATTTTCACAACAAATAACATTAGCTGTAGAACGAATGATAAATTGTTAATTTCCTTATAATTAATAGGAAACAGCATTCAAACAGCAAGTATTTTTTTAAAAGAACTGAAGCAATGCAGGCATCTAAAAATCATGCAGTTCAAATTTATAAAAGCAACTTCAGTTCCCAATATATATTGCAGAGCACTTAGTCTAATCTTTACCATTCCATCTATAATAAGTGCTTTTAAGGATCTATGAGCTACTTTTCAGAATGAATGTTTCACATAGAGCAAACGATGAAGTATATTTCACAAGAAAATGGATAAATACCACATAGCTTGGTTTTCAAATAGTTTTCTAACATTACCCATGGTAGCAGGTATTGTAGCAGAACAGAACAGCAGCACCTTACTGTGCTACTGCCTGTTACAAGAAGGTAATGGACCCAGATAGGGCGCCTCAGTGACCCCTTTTTCACCTACCTTTATTTTATTTTCTGCTGCTACAACTCAGAGCATTGCTTTAAATAGTATTTCTGAGTATGCAGTGTCAGCTTCACTATAGCTTATTTTGAAATCCCTCTTTATGGACAAATCCCTGGTATATGGGGAATATTCATGAAGGTTAAAAATATTTAATGAGTGCTTTTAAAAGAAACGATGTTCAAATCTTATGTTAATATTAAAATCTATTTTAGCAATATGAGCAAGTAGGTTGATTCAGAGGGTAACATACAAACTTCTACTTACATATGTCTCTGCTATCTAGATTTATTTTACCTTATATCAATACTCTAAAATATTCTAATCTGATAACTGTAACTATACTATTCAGTACTAACTTTTAACAGCAAAACTATGTTGTAGCCCTAACAAGTACAATCTGCTCTGCCATTTCTTCCTATCATTCATGAAATGGCATTCCCTTTCCCAGATTCTAAAGTAGATCTCCCTAAGCTGTAGCATTTAATCAATCCTATACTAGCTATTGTCTAAGAAATAGACTTCTGTATTACAATATTAAGTAACAAAACTTAATATTCTTTCTAAATTGTTGAATGCAACGTGATGAACCTAAAAAAATGAACACAAATATTTTTTAAAAACCCTAAAACATATCCAAAACAGAGTCATTTCAACAGAAACAACAGGAAATTGTCTAGGAATATGTGCTGCTGAGGAAAAAATGATTATAATTTTGGATCTGGGATTTGGAGGGGATTTTTACTGTGACTGCTGATTGTGAGGTAGGAAATTGCTAGTATGGGATTCAAATCCGTGTGGTTTTTCAGGTTCAGGAGTTTCAGGACTATTATTTTCAGTGGAAAAAGTTTTCAAGAGATCTGGGGCAGTTGCTTATAAAGACAATGGCATCAAACTTGCACAGATCATAGTTTTCCCAACAATCTAAAGACCCCCCCCATGCTTCAAGCCAATTGAACAATTTTACACCCCTTCCTCAAAATAGTTCCTCTCAGTGCAGGTGTACTTTTCTGATTCCTATGGGAGGAATGGGGGGGGGGGGTGTCAAGCAGCAACTTAGTAGGAGAGCAATGGCCAGCCACCAGTATTTTTTTTAAAAAAACTGTTTGCATTAATTTCATTTTCTTACTGTTACAGAGACTGACAATAATTTTTTAATCTTTCCACTGAAAACTCTTTTTTCTCCAGTCTTCCTTGTTTTTTTGTTGTTTGTTTCCTTTCACAAAGTGAGGTGGTGGGGAGAGAAGGAGAGCCACAGCTCTGCCATTACTTGGGGGACTTTGGGGGGGGGGAACTGTAGTGACTGTCTGTCAACCAAATGGCAGCACGATTGCAAGGGAACTAGTGCTGCCTGTCCACTAAAGAACTCCCAAATTTGGACCGAGGCATCCAATTCCACATACCCCTGAATAAAGTGCACTCAGCCATCCTACTGGAAAGGGGGGGCTCAGCCCTGCCACAAAGGAGTGAGGGAAGGAGGAGTGTGCCAGAACTGTAGCTCTGCTGGAAACTGAGCCTGGCTTGTTCCATCCAGGAGCTCCCTCTGGTCTACTGCCTGGGAAATTTGGAGAATCAAAGACAAACAAGATGACTGCTGCTTCTGCTCATGATAAGCACCCGAACATGAAGAGCTACACAGATGTGTGAGTGTATAATGCCTATCAGTCCCAGATGTTCTGGAAAAATCAGAGTAAAACCTGAAACAGTGATTTTTGTGTATATTTTTGACTCGGGAATTCTGAAATTCACATCTATAAAACTGTCCATAAGTGAATCTCTCCTCATAAGTAACTTCCATACCTAGGAAACACCTTTGCTAAATCTCATATAGGAACTGGCATAGTAGTTGTTACTTAGTAGTATCCCCAAAGGAGCTATTAAGTACAAGCAAAACTCTAATAAACCTGATGTTTGTAATTCCAACAGCTAAAATTCTCTCCTGATACTCTTTTACCTCCCACAGCTTTATTGACTGATTTCCTCTCTTGATCTTATATGTAAATCAATACAGGCTTCTAACATTCAAACTATAAGCAACAGGGAGAAAAAATCAGCTACTTGGTAAGACACTGATTCACAAAAGAGACATTTAGGTAACAACATTAATACAAGTGAACAAGAATGGGACTGTGTTCCCAGGAGAAAAAAAATATTGCCATTAACAGCAAAAAAAGAAAGAAAAAAGAAAGAACTCCTCTCTTAGTTATCAGTCAGGGCAGAATCTAAAGAAAGTTAAGTAGCTACTTTTTAATAGCCACTGTTTTAATGCAGGCTTGAGCATATGTTTGGTTCTTGCCCTATAAAAATTAATGGGAGTTTAAAGTGCTCAAATTTGGTGCTTTCATTGCCTATACAAAAGTTCTTAAAGACACATATTGAATCCAGTCCCTATGTCATCTTAGCAAACAAGGCTACTATTTCAATGTGGGAACATTAATTAGTGTTTCTCCTTAGTACAATATCTATGGCATAATCCTAGGGCAAAATTGGGATTCTCATCCACTCACCCAATATAACACAAGAGATTCTTCCTGTTACAGGACTTCGTGAAGCCGCATTATTTCTAATAAGCAATTTTGTCCTTGCAGAAAAAAGATCACATCAAGATGCTTGAAATTACACAAAACCTATTGTTTGGTATTACCTCAACAATCTTCTGGTTTTTCTTTTTCTCATCTTAGATGCTAACACATTTTACACAGGTTTCTATCATGAAACTTGCTTTAGTGGGTGTTTAAATTATCCTGGCAGTATGCTTTTAATGGGAGATTTGAATCATCAATAAAAAGGGCTGACAAGTTGGATTTCTTTTCGTCTTCCCATCTTTTTGCCTCATTCACATTATCTTCATTCCCAGCTGTTCAAGAAATGCATTCTCATTTCACAGCAGTTTGTCATGCTCAACACTAACATGCTATAGGAAGGAGAATGTAGTTTTAGTGACCATGATAACATTGAATATTATCCCACCTGTGGGAGAAACATTCATTTTAAAACAGACACTTGGAAACTGGGATTATCTTTGTCTGATCTAAAGCAAACCACTAAACTACAAGGCTGTACTGAGATTACTGTTCTCTTACAGGCAACCAGCACTCTGACTGAAGAAAGGTCAGAGGTTTATTTATTCCAGGTGTCAAGTAAAAACCTTGTATCCCACCTCCAAAAATACTCAATGTTAGCTGTTTAAAATCAATCTAATCTCTCTTGAAATGATTAAATATAAAAGAATCACAATGATACAAAATGATACACTAACATATGCCAATGAAATTCGAAATAGAGAAGCGTATCATACCTATCTTAAATTTAAAAGATAAAATACAGTTTCTAAGATTCTTAGCAAAGAGCTTTTAGAAAGATAGTCTCATGCAATCCAGATCTGAGAGATTCAGGGGTTTTTAGGGCATGGCTACCTTATACATGTCCAATTACATGAACTTCACAATGAGTATATTAAAATCCTCTAATTTGTCTCCTTTGAAGGTGAACATTGATTGCCACTTTCTTGAGAATACTTGCTTCAAAACTGTATTCTGCTTGTTCCACTCTGCTGAGATTTAGTCTGCCCATGAAGCCATCTATTCATCAACTATCTTTCTCAAGGATGGAACACTGAGCCATGCTGACACAGCAAGAAGCAAATATATGGTTGCTGAAATTCTCAGCCCTATTTTTCCTTAATCTATTATATTAACAGTTAGAGTATGTGATAGTGAGGTGGATACAGATTGATTCCCCGGCCTTCCAAATCCATTTCTGATGGGCAGTTCCACAGTATACCTTGCCCTCTCATAGTGATGTCATCCGCTGAAAGGGGCAAGACTTATTATGAGGTTCAGACTTATCCTTAGGATAATAAAGAAGTGGAAGGAAAGTCTTTGATTCACTTAGCAGTTAGTAATTTTTAAGCCTAGTTTTTTTGGCCTCTGATTCTTATCCTCATCTCTGCTAGTGGTATAAATAAGCAATAACTGCCCCCAGTAACCTCCAAGTTGTACACAGAGCTCAGAAATCTCTCTTAATGATATGTCGAAGGCTGCTTACAACCCATCTATTGATAACAGAACCAGTTTGGTGTAGTGGTTAAGAGTGGTAGGACTCTAATCTGGAGAACTGGGTTGGTTCCCCACTCTTCCACTTGAAGCCAGCTGAGTGATCTTGGGTCAGTCACAACTCTTCCAGAGCTCTTTCAGCCCCACTTACCTCACAGGGTGATTGTTGTGGGGATAATAATAACATACTTTGTAAACCACTCTCAGTGGGTGTTGTCCTGAAGGGTGGTATATAAATTGAATGATGTTAGTATTAGTATTAGTATTAGTATTAGTATTAGTATTAGTATTAGTATTAGTATTAGTATTAGTATTAGTATTAGTATTAGTATTAGTATTAGTATTAGTATTAGTATAACATGATATATTAGGGTAATTCTGTCTTAGAATCACTAATCTAGATTTTGGTACTTATTCCAGAGAAGAGAGCTAATGAAATATATCCATAGAAAAATATGGTAGTATTAAATATCATCATAGCAGACCCTAGATCATGCTTAATGTGTACTGCAAAAGCAGTAGACAATTTGTATGAAATTTAAAGTAAAAACAGCCCTCCCAGCTGGCAGCAAGCACTGATAATGTTGGGAGCCACACTTTGCCTCCCTGGAAGGAGGGAGAGGCAGAGCTTTTCTTGGCCATCCAGGATCTTGCTGGTGTGTGTGTGTGGAGCCAATACCCTGTGTAGGCAGCTCTGCCACCCTCAGCCACAGTTGGCACCAAGTTCTTGACCTACCCTCCTCATCCAGTATTGTGCAGGATTAGCCAGCTGCCATTACCAGAGTCAGGTAGGAATCCCCCCCCATTCCCAAATTGGTTTCAGGAGGTGGGGGGGTTGCCTACCTTGCACCTTACAGTGATTGGGGTAATTGGCACAGGGTGGTGCCTGTTAGCATTGCCACAGGCAGGATAGAATTTGGGCAAAGGGAGTGGACTGGTGAGCAACCTTGGAGCTTCCTCATTGGTGGGGAAGAGGGGTCTGCCAGTAGCAGCTGGTACTGCTTGTGATGGCTGCCAGCAGCGCACTCTTTAGCATTGCTAAAGGGTGCACTGCACTTCCCATATCTGCCACTACACTGTAACAGGAAGCAGAAGACAACAGGTACTTAATAAATACCTCACTGGAAATAAACAGCCTAGTTTGAGATTTCTGCACACCCACACTATTTGCTGCCCCACATAAATGGGTGGTAGCACAATAAAATGGGAGATTACATCAGGCTGTTTTTGATTATCCCACTGTGGTGCAAATTTGAAGCCATGCTGCTATTTATCTCCCGTGGAATAGTCAATCATTGCACTAAATTTTAGTGTCACTTGGAATTACCATAATGATACCCACAATGTCACCCAACTGTGACAATTCTGTAAGCTTGGGGCAGGACTGGATGTGGACAAACTTGAAAGGTCATGAAAATAAAGTCACATTGCATCAAATAAGGTGCCATTTATTTTCCAAAGCAAATTACCTGACTATAACCAAACTCATTTAAAATAGGACTTCAAATGAAAAGCCTGCATGCATCTAATTTAAGCTAATTTACTGAACTCTTTTAGCAAGGAAACAGGTGGGTCAGGTAAACATGTGCATTATTTCCTATGGTAAATCTTCCTATAGTAAACTTCTTCATAACAAGCCCAGATCTCACATCACTACATCTTTAATGAGCGGCCACCAACCTTTATTTTTCAGGAGCTTTGTAGTAGCATGTTAAACAAGTGATGAAGTGTGATCCTAAAAATGCATGAACCATTCATATGTGCAACAGCATCTGCCCACTTGTTAATACTTTTTTAACTTTTCCTGCTCTTTTCCTCTGTGTCATTCACAGTCAGAACTTAGATTGTTAGGTCCTTGGAGTATGAACTTGCCTTTTTAAATTATTTTACTTTTAAATATCTAAGATACTATTTTATTTTATTTTATTTCATTTTTAAATGCAACATTTCAACCATCTAAAACAATTGTGTAATTTGACTGCAACATGTACATACCCAAATAACCAAGCAATACAGAAGACATGAAGTCAGAACAGAAAATTTAATAAACTCTTGATACTACAGACCTGAATAGGCCTGCTGACAACTTCATGGCAAACATGATAGTCAGGTGAATATACCATATTTAACCACTGCACACTTCAGCAGAGCTTTGGACTAATTAATTCCATTCTCATTGTTTGCCACGTAATCCAGACATCAGCCAAAGTGGTTTAGCTAGATTTCTGTTTTGATACTTTTGCGCCTGTGCGGTACAGAATCAATCTCAGCTCAGTGTCGTGGTTGGGTCAAGTCATCAAAGTACATGGATTATTCAAAATTTATCACCAGTTGGAGAAGTTAGGTGTTTTTACTGTAGCTGTCTGAGTTCAGCATGCAAGACATCTGTTTAAGTGCCTCTTTTCCTAACAACTAACATTAGTTGGCAGTAGCAGCAAGAAGAAACTGAATTTCTATGTGTGTGCAGCTATGACAATTCCCTACTGTTGTAGGTTTGAGATGTTCACATGAACTGAACAGCCCAAAAACATTTAGGTCCTATGACTACAAAAAAAGTTATCATCACAGAAGCCAAACCAGAAGGTGCTGGAGCACACCTGGATCTCAGGCTAATTATTCTGAATTAGTTCAATTGAAATAAGAATAGTGTGATACATATATGAGTTACAAAAGAAGAGTACAGTAGACTAAATTCAATTATTCTCTTTCATTAAATGAGGAATCATTCACCAAAGATGATGACCATATAACAAATAAAGCTGTTTCTCAAGTGGGCATGGAAAAATATCTAGCGTTGCTATTGCCTCCTGACTAAGCATTTTAGATTGGATCCTAAGTAGAGATGGGCATGAACCACACAAAAAAAAAAAACCGAACCATGAAGTTCGTGGTTCATGGATTTTCACGAACTGGGAACCACACACTGGCACGAACTGGGGCCAGTTTATGAACCAGTTCATGGTTCATGGGGTTTTAATGCCCTTTTTCGGCTGCTTAGCAATGGCAGGGAAAGGGGCATTTTACAGTTTAAAGGGCCCTGTGGCTTGCAAGTGGCAGGGCCTTTAAACCATCAGCTGGCAGGCGGCTAGGGGGGATCCCCCCCTGCTGCCTGCCAGGTAATATTTTAAAGGGACCTGCCGCTTGCAAGCCGCAGGAAAAGTTTATATGGCCATTTCCCTGGGGAAATGGCCATTTAAACTGCCCCTTTACGACTCAAACAAACTACTAGACCAGTTCGTGGAAACAAGCTTCCATGAACCACTGGTTCACGAACCACAAACCGGCCTGGTTCATGTGTTTTTTGGGTCGTAATTTGATTTGTGCCTGTCTCTAATCCTAAGTATCACCAGCAGTAAGAATCTTTGCTACATCCCTCTCTGACTAAAAAAAAAAAAAAAAAAAGATGCTAGAGATCACAGGACCCACAGGGATTAATAGCCACTAAACTATTAATAGCAGCCGGGGGGGGGGGGGCTGCACTGAGGGCAAAAATCACTTTTCAACAACAGAGCTATACCAACAGAAGAGGAGGATTTTGCTGTTTTCTCTCCCCAGTGTAGCCTCCCAATCCACATGGTCATCATGGACCCATAAGGGGCCTGCAACCCTCAAAACCTAGTTTCCAGCGATCAGAAACAATTGCTGGGGGGGAGAGCGAACACAGAAAAGATCAACACCTTCTTCTGACAGACAAATTGATTGTCTGCAAAACTAACTGTTTTAAATAGATGTGAAATTAGTAAATATGATCAAATCAGACCACGGAAGTAAATGGTTTTCTCAGATGAAAGAAAGCAATTTATTTATTGCCCTGGAAGCTTAGAAGGAACATCTAGCACAACAAGCTTTCCCTAAACCCAATGCTTTCAAATTTGTGTTCATTAACAGTTATGGTCATATTATGTCTTCTGCGATGTAAAAACTGACATTAACAAAGCTGGATACATAAGCTACAATAGCTAGCAATTATAAGATGTTCACATTTTTCAAACAAAATTCATAAAATAGACAGCGTAAACTGTCAGTTTGAGTGCCGGACAAAGTATTTTGAACTTTTATCACCATTCTAGAATTCCTTAAATGTTCTTATAAATATTGTTTAAAAACAAAATCTAGAACTGTCTACTGGAGCACAAGATAGCCTGAAAGTGAATCTCTTCAATTTTACAAGGGCAGGACTTTCAACTACAGAAGTGTATGCACTTGTCGTTAGTACTACTTGCTGATGAGATAAAAACATTTTGCTTATGCCCCCAGGCATTCTTTTTCCTAATTCATACACTCCCTGAGCCTTAGCACTCACAAGTTCTGAAGCAACCTGGCTCAGACTCTGACTAAAGTAAAAAGTAGGAGTGAAGAAGAGTCTTTTTAAAAGAGGAATTCTTTCTGCTGTCTCCAGCGAAGACCATTTGGAAGTTAGAGCTTCATCTAGACAGTGGGGTGGGGAGGCGAAATGGAGGAGAGAAATCCTCAAGAGAGATGCTTTCTAAGTTGAACAGTCTTTAATATTCAAGGCAGCCTGTCAGCTTCTGCAGCTCAATGTCCACAGTTTGCCAACACAGTCACTACACTAACAGATTTTCATTCATTGATTTCTAAAGCACTGCTGGGAAAACCCCAAGTATGAAAACTTCCATACAAAGCCAACTCTATGTGATCACTGCTCAAAATCTTTATAAGGACTTTATACGTTTACATATGTGTTAAGGGGAAAAATAGTTCCAAGGCCAAAACTATTAAAAACCAGCTGCATTTTTCTTGATGGCTTATGTCTACTGTTTTTTTTTATACTTTCCCCTTTCTGAAGATCTGACTTGCACTCTGGATACTAAATAAGTAGTGTACAAGAAACAAGGATATGAAATGCATTCTGGGGGGGAAATCTAATCTTGCTATTTACTGAGTACTTGTATATTTCTTCAAGCATATCATTCAAAGAGACAATCACTAAAGCATTTTTTAAAAGGTAAAGAAAAGAGTAAATGCATGCAAAAAATTACAGAAAAATACATATAGAGAAGAAAACCAGTATCATTTCAATTCAAAGGAACACACATTGAATAGCCAGGGTAGCACATGCTAAACCCTTTCAAAATAGTAAGAATATTTAATATTTGATGAGAAAGGGACAGTCTCAATCTATTATCTTACCTTCCTTAAGAACAGCTGACTAGTGGAAGGTGATTCTTTTTTAAAGGACTCTGACATACACAGCCCCAGCTGTTGGATGAGAGAGGGGAACCATGCACACATAACCCATCTGCACATGTGATTCCTTGCATGGATGGGATATATGCATAGCAGCAGATTTTCACACACATCAAACCCCTAGCTAGATCAGAATGTGTAGAAATAAGACAGATGAGGAAAAGGAGGAAGCCTGCTGCTAAAACTCCAGTTAGAAACATACTGGCTGTGATCCAAAGCAGATGCATACATACATATCAGTGTTGATTGGGGATCCTTAACTACTTTTTAAACATCTATAAAACAGCACGGGAGGAATTGTGGTGACAAGTCTATTACTCTTTCTTTAAATCTCCGTTTTCTTTTGTATCTAAAGGCTTTTCCACACATTCAACGTTCCTGATTTTTGTAGCAGTCAGTCCATAAGCACTGAAATCGGATTGTCTGCCCCCCTTTGCATTTTTATCATTGCAGAGATGGTTTCTTTTCTTTCTCAAGTGCCTTAAATAATCAAGATTTTCAAGTGAGGGTACTGTCATCACTGGTGGCATCATTGGTGGCATCACAAGTCCACCACATCCTTTTACTTTTTACACATGCTTATATCACTATATCAATATGAGGTGTTTTTTTAAAAAAGATAGAAACTGAACACATGGGGAAGTCTGCACAGAGAAGCCTAAAAGGAAGTGGATCCCATCACTGATACCTGCTCCCCCCATCAGGATCTAAAATGGAAAGCACAGTCTGGATTGACCCAGAGCCAGGAGGCAGAGGCTGGCACTGGTAGGGCATACTACTGACCTCTGTTGGGATGGAGCACAGAGCAGCAGCAGTGATGTGCTTTTCAAACTGTGTTGCTCTTTTAGGCTCCAGAAGTGGCCACCCCTCTTTCCCAGACCACTAGGGCTTTTGCATATTTTTTTTTAAAAAAATAGTCAATTTCATCTTGATTTATTGCAGTAGGTTCTCTAAATTCCCAGCTTTCATTTGTTTAAAAACGCAAGCCTCTAGCCTCTTCCCTTGCAGAGATATCATTGAAAAGTGAGTTGGAGGTAAGTGTGAGTGGGTGGGACAAACAAAACCAAAGAATGAAGTGGGGGGGGGAATCACTCAAAATTGGCTTCCAGAAGAAGATCAAGATAAAAGTGGTTTCAAAGGAACAGATGACATGGGGCGGCGGGGGGGGGGGGGGATAAACAAAAAAAGCAAAAACTAAAGGCAAAATGTGTACAGAAATTGGAGGATAAACCGAAGCAGTATGGGGCCAGAACTGACCAAAAAACAAATCCAAAAAAGTGTGGAAAACCCCCAACTCAGCAAATTTGTTGATACCTTAACTCCTAGTTCACAAATGAAATTTATACACATGAACCTCAACTTGACAACATTCTGATGAATTCTGTGATGAAAGCACTAGCAGACTTGCCTGCATATGGGAATATGTTTAGAACATAGATAAATATAATATACAGTTTCTTGCCTCTTCCTGTGAATATTTCTAACCCATGAACAGCCATGCAAACTGATTTGGAGAAATTCAAGTGCTTCAGTGATTGTGGCATAAGGAAAAAGTGCCATTACAAGTACGGAAATAACTTCTAGCCAGATGCCCATGTACAATCCAACTTATAACATAATTGCAAGCAGAGGTTTGACAAACAGGGAATGATCTTTCAAATAAATCAAAGTTGATCTTTACAATACATTCCATACAGCCAGAAGTATTTTTTTAGATATATGATTTGAGACTATCAACATGCAAGTAAATTTGATTGAAAAATAGTTCTACACAGTAAATGGAACTTGTATCCTTCTTCTACAAAATTAATAACAATACAACACAAGGCCTTGCATTTATATTTGTAGAAATATGTAAATTTAGACTGTGGTGTGAATATCATATGGCTTAATAGTTCCATTTGCTCTCATATTAATCTTCCATGGTGTGCTGCGCCGCAAGTCATAGCTAAATATGCATAATTAAGATGACCTACCAAGCTCTGCTGCCTAATTAGCATAAAGTTTTCTTTGCTAATTGCTTTTTCTTATCATCTGATATAGCTATCTGATTTCATCTTATGTTGATATGAATAGGATTTTTCCCCTTGTTCCAAATATTAATGCCATTCTTTAATGTTCAGTTTAGCAGCTCAATATGGCTGGTGCAGTGAGGCATTTTGCTGATGGTAAATGCTAAAGTATAAGGTCAATACAGAAGTATTCCCTAGGAAAATTAAGTTTATATTTGATATTTTCCCTATATTGGAGAGAGGAATAAATCATGAGAGAGGCAGTTTTGCTGAACCTAAGCATCCACATTTGCTTGTACTTTATCTATTTTATCATTATTTTTGCTTTTCATTTTGTGCACGTCTAATCCTGTTTTCCAGCTTGAATCTGTTCTGCATTTAATCTGTTCTGCATATAACAATAGAAATGCAGAGCAACACTAAATACAGGCAGGGAAAATGGCAGAGATTTGATAAGTGCCAAGATATTCTTAGGAGAAGTAGTAGTAATTTATGGCTATTCATTGAAACAAGGAATTATTACTAATATTACTATCTCAATAGGGAGCCAGGAACCAATACACACATGAAACAGACTGGTCTGTTTTTTTTTTAAAAAACCCATTAAATCAAACACTTCACTGATACAATAGTTGCATAGACAGAAAGGATGCCAACCTCCAGGTGGAGCCTGAAGATCTCCTAGAATTTAAACTGATCTTTGGATTACAAATGATCAGTTGCCCTGGAGAAAGTGGTCAAGAACTCAAGGAGTTCACAGAGTCAGGGAGGTCTTAGCAAAGGATTACTTGCTCCATATTCAGTAGCTGCCTCCCTTTCTCCTATTAAGTCTTAGCCAGAGTCTCGGGAACAAAGCATCAGGCCTTACCAGACTGTGCCTCAGGTCAGCTGTGCTGAGACTGGCCAAAAAGTTACAAAAGGTAGCAGAGGGCCAAACTGGCCTAGGCACTATTTTCAAATGGATGCTACAAATCAGAGACACCATACAGATGTAAAATATTTTTGTTTATTAAAAAGGTGAATACAATACTAATTTTAGAAAGAGCACAGAAAGAAAAGGTAAAATATCAAAAAAGTGCTAATTAATATAATACCTAAACATACCTGACACGATTTTATGCCTGTCTAACAGAGCTTCTAGCACCAAAGGTTCCAAGTTTTAAGATTTAGCTGTGATTCCAGATGGCCAAGGATAGGGATGCAAGCTGGATCCCAAACCCGGGCCAAAGGCATAACTGAACTAACCATTGTTATCCCATATTCTGTAGCAACATGGGGAGATCTGGTTGACCCATCAGAGCCTGACAATGACATAAGAGGATGATGCTCTACAACTATACCATGTCCATAAATTATTGCACCTGCTTCTTCCTGAGAAGTGAAACTTAATTCAGATAAGCTTCAGTGGATAGAATGCTATCAACTTTGGGTCTCCTATACTTCCAATGTAATGGTTTCAAGTCTCACACTTGGGCAGAAAACAAACCTGGACATAACTAGAGGTGAGCACAAACCGCGAAAAAACCGAACTGTGCAGTTCGTGGTTTGTGGTATTTTCACGAACCAGGAACCACGAACTTCCACGAACTGGGGCAAGTTCACGAACCAGTTCGTGGTTCGTGGGGTTTAAATGCCCCTTTCCAGCTGCTTAGCAGCAGCAGGGGAAAGGGCTTTAAACCCCCAAATCAGCTGCTTGTCGGGGAGATCCCCGACAAGCAGCTGATCATTTAAACAGCGGGGCTGGCCGGGAACTCCCAACCGGCCAGCCAAGCCCCACTCCACCCACAGTTTAAATGGCCATTTCCCCGCTGCTCCAAGTGGTGGGGGAATGGCCATTTAAACTGTGGGTGGGGCTTGGCTGGCCGGCCGAGAGTTCCCGACCAGCTAGCCAAGCCCTGTTGCAGCAGCAGGGAAAGGGGCATTGGTGTTAAAACAAACCAAACAAACCAGCGGACCAGTTCATGGAAGTTCGTGGAAATGAGCTTCCACAAACTGCTGGTTCACAAACCACAAACTGGGCTGGTTTGTGGGTTTTTGGGTTCGTATTCCGGTTCGTGCCAATCTCTAGACATAACTCTGGAAATAAGGTCACTCAAATTAACAAGCATGTCCACGATACATTTCAACTCACGTCAAACAGGACTAAATGTAAAATATAATTGTAGGCCAAAGCAGGCCTGTTTCTTCTCAAATGGCTGCTTTAGAGTGTGGACTCTATGGCAGTATGCCCAACTAAGGTCCCTTCTCTCCCCAAACCCCTCTCTTGTCAAGATCCACTCCCAAATCTCCAAGAATTTCCCAATCCGGAAGAAAATCCCTAACAAAGGTATTTTTGAATGTGGGAAAGAGTGGCTGGCAAAGGCAAGCAAGAAGAAGCAGTGGTGCAGCCAGCCTATCTGCTGTTGCTGGAGGGCACAAAACAAAAGTGCAGGCCCTAGAGAAGAGCAGGGCTTGGGCTTTACCTCCCTGCCTCCTTCCTCCTGTGATTTTAGCAGCCAGTCAATTGATATGCAGTGCCCAGTCACTTCAGCCAGCTTCACATTCTCTGTCTCAAGGCAGGAGAGTGCTTACTCAAATCCTTCCCCCTTCCAAATCTCAATATGGAAGAGTGATTAAATGCTCAAAACACACAGACCATTCTACAGAAGGCAGTTTCAGGCTCCCTTGACAAAAAAAAGAGCATTTAAACTGTGTTGCCCTCTTCCAAGATGGTTGTGCTGATTGCATTGCTAGCATCCTCTTATTATTCCAGGGCTTGAGAGATGTAGAGGAAGTGGAACAGAGGAGACTGGAGGAGCCCAAGAGTCCTCCATGCCCAATTAATGAATTCTGCAGCTGAGGAAAACAAGAAATGGAGCCAAGAAGGTGGAAAAGTTGGGGTTTAAACATAGAAATATAGAGTTGGAAGCTACATCAAGGGTCATCTAGCCCAACCCTTGGCACAATGCAGGAAATTCACAGCTACAACCCCTCCCCGCATTCCCTCAGTGACCCCTGCTCCATTTCCAAAGGAAGGCAAAAGACTTGCAGGATCCCTAGGTAATCTAGCCTGGAGGAAAATTCCTTCCTGACCTCAAAGTGGCAATCACTATTAGCTTGGCATATAAGAAAAAGCCATGAGAGCCTAGCACAGGCTCATTCCTTCCTGGTCTCCCTTTCCTGATCAGCCTAAATTCATATTGAGTCATAGAGTCATCATTGCTGTCTAGCCTCTTCTTATAAACCTCCGAAGAAGGATACCCACCACCTCCCAAGGAAGTCTGCTCCACTGAGGAACCACTCTGTCAGGAAGTTCTTCCTAACATTTAGCTGAAAACTCTTTTGATTTAATTTTCACCCATTGGTTCTGGTATCATATCACCTTTCTTCATAAGATGATCTCCAGATCTCTCACCATCTTTGTTGCCCTCCTTTGGACACATTCTAGCTTGTCAATGCCCTCCTTAAACTGCAGTGCCCATAACCAAATACAATACTCCAAGTGAGGTCTAACCAGAGCAGGGTAAAGCAATACCACCACTTCATGTAATGTCTGGACACTACATATGTGTTGAGACACCCTAAAATCATACTTGACTTTTTTGAAGTACCACACAAACATTGGCTAATTAATCACTCAGACATGCTCTGCGGTAGATTAAATTAATTTCTGTATACTATTGCAGTGGTTGAGAGAATCAGAGACATGAAAAGTATTTAAGTCATTTGTTCATGAGCAAATTAACTTTAAAACCTTAGTTGCTAGCCATGTTTTGGTTCTCTATTAAGCTTTCCTTTCTCTGTAGCAGCAGGTTAGTTGGATCTCGTCCACGCCACAGGAACACTGCTTCTTTGTCACATATGGTTGTGAGAAGAATAATCTAAATCTGGTACGATCTTGATAAAACCTCTGCATTGCTTATAGTAATAAGGAAACAGTTGTTGTGGAGAAAATGTTTAAATGATACTTTGTATAGAACAAATTTAACAACTGTGGGAGAAACAACCATACTTCCCAAATGCTGACAACTATTATGTAGCAACCTAGTCCACGGAAATACTATACTGGGATTGTCTTTGTATTCTGCAGAGTTAATATCATCTGAGCTGAAAGCTCAAGGCCCTCTCTGCTATATTTCTTCTGTGCTTTCCAAAATACCCAAATGTATACATACCCACAAAAGTCATCATAGCTGACATTTCTGAAATACAAATTTAAAGGTACATTATTCATACACTAGATGCAAGAGCTCCATTTTGTTAAATGTTGGTGTTTACTTTTAATGTACCACAAGATAACCTGTGAATCAACACACAGGGGGAAATGTGGGTGGGATATGTGAATATTTTCTGCCATTGCAGAATAATGTTAGAGTAGGAAGCTTCAAAATGGAACCTGTCACAATGGAGACTCAGACAACACCATTTGCATGTAGATATCTGTTGTCTGAGGCTGGTAACATCCAACAAGATTTAATACAAAATACAGCTTAGTGATGCTTCATGCTCTAAACCATCTCTAAAATAGACCTGGGCCGATTCCAGACGGCCCTCCCCATCCCGAAACGTCACGCGTCATCGTGCGGAAAACACGAAATTTCGCGTTTTCCACGTGATGACGCACGACGTTTCGGGATGGGGAGGGCCGTCTGGAATCGGCCCTGGTTCCTTCTTTCTTCTTGTCCACTTATACTATATTTCCCAGTGAAGCAATGATCCAAAATTATTTGATTCCAGGTAATGCTGAATTCAGCAGTTTATTCACATTTTTTTAAATTCATCAAATTATATTTTTATGGTGCTTACCCTGTGGAGACAGGATTTTTAAAAAGAGGCCAGTACTATAGGCAAGGGCTGGGATTCAAACTCTGATGTCACCTCTTCCCATGAAGCAAAGAAGTTAGCATTCTGTTTACAGGTGATATTGCCAGCATATAAGTGAGCTAGGTAACAGCTATAAATTGTTTCCTATCAATTCCTGCCATTTCCATCCCACTGACTCATGTATGTGGGCAGAACAAATTAAAAAGGAAGCAAAGGTCTGACTCTCTAGATGGAATTTCATTCTCTCTGCTACATCCCTGCCTAGTGTCCATAAGTAGCACTCAGAAATCATTGGTAATATATACAGATTTTATGACAGACCACTAGTATTATCACTCTAGGGACCTTCATGCATTCCCTTACTGTGAGGATGATTCAGTATCACTCAGTAGTAGCTGAGCAGACCACAACCGGTTCTCCTTACCCCACAGCCTAGATAGGATATGAAGGAAGGAGCAATTTTCGTCCCCCTTTATTTTATACCTCAGCTGCTTTCTACATGTTCTGAAATCCAAACTAAGAGTGAAGGAAGACATGTTCTGAACATGTCCCAAGAAAGATTCAGAAAGTTTCGCAGAAATAGTCATGGTTCATACTCTATGGCAGGAGACTCCAACTGCCGTGGCCTAGTCTGGACTCGATGAGAGTGAGGACTCCTCTGGAGGAGAGGAGCCTCGTGTAACCAGCCAGGACTCCTCAGGAGAAGAGGAGCTCCATGTAACCAGCCCTCACCTTGACTCAACAGAAGCCGATGATCAGGAACAACAGCTGCTGGCTGATCAGAGTTCACAGCCAGCAGCTGAGGCAGAGGTGCCAGCAGCACCCTCTAGCCACAATACCACAGTGGAAGCTCAGCCAGAGACATCCAACACCACAGGTGTAGCCCAGCCAGGGGCTTCCACCCCCACCAGGTTCACCCACACTCAAAGAGTGCCGCAGACAACAGCAGAAATTGGAACTGCAGGATAGATGGCACAGTGCTCATCTCCTGAGCTGAAGCCAGCTGCTGGTGACCAGTGATGAGTAAAGTCAGGGTGGAGCCCCAGCAGCTGGCTGCAAACCACACCTGGCTATAAAAGCCTGGCTGGAGAAACTGCCAGGTGTGGAAGCAAAGTGTCACCTACCTGCAACTGCTCTGTATTGCTTGTATTGTGCTTGTGCCTACTCCTAGACCTGATGCTATTGCTAACTGACCTTGGACTGGACTTGACCTGGCTTTTGGATTCCGGACACACCCCTGGCATTTACCTTGTGCTCTGACTATGGATTGGACTTGGCTTTTAAATCTTGAACTCCCCCTTGGCTTTGTATTGGCGCTCAGACTTGGGACTATCAGCTTGGGCAGGCCCAGCCCACAACACCAACCTTTTGGAGCCTGATGGCACCTTTGGTATTTTGAAACAGGGTGGTAGCACCATCACAAAATAGTTGTTGCAGGAGGCGGAGCCAAACATACACCTGCACAGTCACACACTAGAAAAAGGGAAATGCGGAATAAAGAATAACAACACACAACCCAAGATACTACTAAAGGGAGAGGGAGAAGGACCCTTTTATTTGGATGAAGGCAGCCAATTACAGGTCCTGCCTTCACAGGTCCTCCACTTCCCTGGAACACATGCTGGGCACCAGGGGATGTGCTGGCAGGCACTATGGCATCCATGGGCACTAGGTTGGGGAATGCTGCTCTATATCATAGCAACGCCCAACAAGGAATGCACACTGGTGGTAGTAGCTGGGGAGATAAGCTTTATATAGCTAAAAGAAATATCTAATCATGCATCCTTCAAAATGCTTCTACTCACTATCACCACCTCTCTCGCACATAAAACGCAAAACATTCATTACTGTGTAGCTGAATAGATGGACTCAGGTGATAGCTCCAAGGAACCAATTAAAGGGGTTAACTGAGCCATGAGACTTCATAAACAAATCCAATCCTTTTCTTTTTTTTATTTTCAGCTATAGCTTGGAGATAAAGTCAGGGAGAACTGCATAAGCTCTGGGATCTTATATAGTGACAAATGACTATATAACCAGTAGTAATAATGAGTCTTTTTTTCCTGGCACAAGGATCTATGCTGAGCTTCCTATTGCCTTCCTACTGCTTTAAACAGCATGGAGTGAGGGAGAGGGGAGAGAGAGAACATGAGATGCACTAGTAATTTAAGCATGTATGTGAAATAAATGGAGATGTTCCCAGTGCTGGCAATAGCTCATTATCTCGCTAGTAGAAGTTTATTTAATTTTTTGGTGAGCAATGCATACAAGTTAACATTATATAAGTACCCCCCTTCCTAAATTTTTTAAAGAAAACTATGTAGCAGATACTAAGGCTGTAACAGATTGATACTTAAAAAGGGGGTTAGAATGATAGCTCTATACATGCATCAGTGTATGAACACACACACACACATGATTTCATCTGTATATAGGTATAACCCATTTTCAAGACCTGTATCTGTTTTGTATCTGGAAACTTAATTTTCCCAAGGTAATATATTCACTGCTTTTGAGATTCAGGTATTTAACTCTTAACTATTTTTATCTTTATGGTTTTACTCTATTGCTTTGTTTTGTCCTCTGTTGGATCCCTGTTGTGTTTTTTTCCTAGACTATTTTAAATTGATGTATTGTCGAAGGCTTTCACGGCCGGAGAACGATGGTTGTTGGGGGTTTTCCGGGCTGTATTGCCGTGGTCTTGGCATTGTAGTTCCTGACGTTTCGCCAGCAGCTGTGGCTGGCATCTTCAGAGGTGTAGCACCAAAAGACCAAAGAGTCTTTTGGTGCTACACCTCTGAAGATGCCAGCCACAGCTGCTGGCGAAACGTCAGGAACTACAATGCCAAGACCACGGCAATACAGCCCGGAAAACCCCCAACAACCAACTATTTTAAATTGGTTTTGTGTTTTCACCTTTTCAGGTAGGTATGCTGAAAAGTAGAATATTTTTATTTATACAAATATGATCAAACTAGTCAATCAGAAAGCTGATAACAAAATATGATAATATTTGAATAAATAAATGGTTACTTACATATCATGTTGGATATCTAACTGCAATGAAAATTACATGGTGAAGGACAACTCCTACATTTCCTGCCACTGTATACTATTTTGTGCATGATATAGCACAAGTGTTTCATAACGGCTATATTACTGATCTTGAGTTCTGATGTATCATATCCTCATTGAACACTACTGATCTTAACGAGTTAGTGTGAAGGAAGAAATGGGACAATCTAATGTACATAGCCCAAAACCTGTGAAAAAGGGCAAAGACATTGACTAAATATTGTTGATGCTAGTAACCATAAATGCTAGTTACAGGCAAGGCAGCAACCTCCATGATTTAATTCTAGATGAAAGGGCTGACCTGGCATGTATCACAGACACCTGGCTGAGGGAGGGAAGAGTTAACCTCTCCCATAGGCCCCATAAACTCGGTACTCAGTGATGCATCAGCAAAGGCTTGGTAAGTGGAAAGAAGGTGTTGCTGTAGTCTACTGGGATTCTATCCCCCTGTGCCCTGTCTAGGACTCTGTTGGTTTTGAAAGTATGTATCTAGTGTCCAGAGTGCAAGACAGGATTGAGATTCTATTGGTGTGCTGCCCAACCTGCTGCCAAACTGTCTCCCTGTCTTTAGCTAGTGAGGATGGTCTCAGAGGTGGTATTGAAAACTCCAAGGCTGGTTGTTTTAGAGACTTCAACATCTATGCCAAGGCTAACCTGTCAGGTAGAAGTAGCTCATGATTTCTTCATCTCTATGACAACCAGGGGCCTGCTTCGGGTAGTAACAGGCCCCACGCACTCCTGATCTGGTGTTCTGCTCTGGGCAGGAAGAAGGTGAACTGAAGGTGTGAGATTGAAGGTGATCCCCTTGTCATGGACAGATCACTACTCAGTGAAGTTTAGACTTACAGGGACACTAAGACTCTGTAGAGGGGGGCGGATCAATTAAGATGATCTGCCTCACAAAGTCTGATAGATCTGACTGGTTATCAGATGGCATTAGGAGAATTTCCTACTGATGTGGTTGGTGCTCCTGTTGATGCTCTGGCTGATCTCTGGAATAAGGAAATGACCTGGGCAAGTGACATGATCACAGCTAGACATCCTCTCTCAGGTCTAATAGACAGGGCAGCCCCTTGATTAACTGATGGGCTGCAGATGAACAAAAGTCAAGGGAGACAACTAGAGCATCAATAGAGAAAGACACAGGACAAATATGACAAGGCATGGACTAGAGCTCATTTTAAAGTCTATTCTATTGCAGTGATAGAGGCAAAGAAAGAACATTTCTCTGCCACCATGGCAGTTGTACAGTGCAGACCTGTGTAACTCTTCCAGGTAATCAAGGGCCTAGTAAGCTCTGGCCTAAAGGAGGTGGACTGTTCTGCAGCCTGCTGCAATCATTTTGTTAAGCACTTTGTTAATAAAATTTCTTGCATCCATTCCAACTTGGACTTTTCATAAGCAATGACAGCAGGATTGGACGGTCCCAGGGTGACAATTTGTCCAATTATATGGAACAAATTTTAGCTTGGATGTAGACAGGATTCTTGGTAGTTTGAGACTTATTGCTTGTCACCCTTGAGATTGTTGTCACTCTTGGCTGCTTAAGTCTGCCTGGGGGATGCTGGAGAAGTGGGTTCAGGAAAGAGTAAATTCCTTCCCTTACCCTCACAGCTTACCTTCCTGGTTTTCCCAGGACATTCTTTTTTCCCCACTGGCCTGGTAAGTAGTTGCAAGGGGCGAAAGGGGCGAGCAGGGGATCCCCCACCATCAAAGGGAACTGGATCCTTAGAAAGGGGTTTGTCACTCCTGCCTTAAGCAGGCAGGGGTGAATCCATTCCTAAAGAAAACTACTCCAGACTCAGGCGAGTGAAATAACTACTGCCTGGTCTCAAATGTAAAATTCTTGAGCAAGGTAATTAAACAAATGGTGGCTGGGTAAGTTTAGAAATTCCTGAATGGAGTTGAATGTTTGGATTTGTTCTAACCTGTATTCAGGCCTGGTTACAGGAATGAAATGGCTTTGATCGCCCAGGTGGATGACCTGTACCAGGAGATGGACAGGGGAAATTCAACCTGTTACTTGTCCTAGACTTCTGGGCAAGTTTTGATTCCATAAATCATGGTATCCTTCTGGGCCCCCTTTTGGGGTTGGGGGTCTAAGAGATACTGTTTTATGGTGGGTTTGGATCTACCTGGAAGTAGGTTTCAGAACATAGTACTGAGGGACTGGTGCTCCACTCTTTGGCCTCTGGCCTACAGGGTCCTGCAAAGTTCTGTCTTGACCCCTATGCTTTTCACCATTTCCATTAAAACCATTTGGAGAGGGCATCCAGTGATTTGGGCTGAGTTGCTACCAATATGTATATGACACTAACTCTCACTTCCCACAGATTCCAAGGAGGCTGTGGAAACCATAACCGGTTCCTGGTTTTGGAAAGGATAAGGGCTAACAAACAAACCAGATCCCCCCAAAATGGAAGTGCTACTGGTGGGGGGAAAGTTTGACCCAGGAAAAGGGGATATTTCCTGTTCCGGGTGGGGTTGCATTTCCCCTAAAGGAACAAGTTCATAGCTTGGGGTGCTACTGGACCCAGGCCTCCTGTTAGATAGAAAGGTGGCAGCAGTGGTCAGTGGTGCCTTTCACCAGCTTTGGCTGGTAAGCCAACTGCAGCTCTTCCTGGGCAGAAAAGATCTCCACTTTAGTGTATGCCTTGATAACATCTTGATTAGACTATTTCAATGTGCTCTATGAGAGGCTGACCTTGAAGAGTGTCTAGAAATTATAGCAGGTACAGAATGCTGCATCCCGAATTCTGACTGGAGTAGAGACCACATCCTTCCAGTCTTGTTCCACCTACACTGGCACCCAGTTTGTTTCCAGGTCCAATTAAAGGTGTTGCAATTGACCCTTAAAGCTCTATATGGCTTGGAGGCAGCATACCTTACAGACTGCCTACTCCTATGTGAACCTACCCATTCACTCCAGTCATCGTTGGAGGCCCTGTTTCAAGCTCTGGCCATTTAAGGCTAGACAGGTGGCAACCTGAGAAAGGGCCTTCTCAGTTGTGGCATCAAAAATTTGGACTTTCCTTCCCAGGGAGATTCGACAGTCTCCCTCTATCATTTATTTTTATTTTATCTATCTCATTTATAGTCTGCCTTTCTCAAGGAGACTCAAGGTGAAAGTACGGACATTCAGCAAACAATACAATAGGTTATAGATTGCATAAATTTGAAAACAAGCAGAAATCTGATACCAGGCTGAAGCAATGCTGAAACAAAACATAAGCTATTTGACATGACATAATAAGCAACATTAACAGACAGTGCATGGTGGTATAGTCTACAATCCCTATCACTTTATCACAGCATCACTTTGAACCAGCCCTATTATCTGTATTAGAAAGCCCACCTGAATAATTCAGTTTTGCACGTTTGTGGGAAGCTGGGAGACTAGGAGCTTTCCTCCTGACCTCTTCAGACAGACTATTCCACAAGATGGAGGCTATTACAGAGAATGCATGTGCATGGGCAGCTGCTGAATTTGCCTGACTGCAGGGTGGCATCTGCAGAGGGTCCTGTTCAGATGAGAGAAGCTGCCATAGCATAGTGTCTTTTTCCAGTGGATGAAACATTTTTGCT
Source organism: Eublepharis macularius (assembly GCF_028583425.1). NCBI lineage: Eukaryota > Metazoa > Chordata > Lepidosauria > Squamata > Eublepharidae > Eublepharis > Eublepharis macularius. The sequence continues at coordinate 92,184,659 of NC_072790.1, read as the reverse complement.
TTGTTTGGCATACTCTGTTATTGACCTTTGTCCCTACTTTGGTGTTTTATGTTTATATGATTTTATTTAATTAATTTATATATTATTTTAAATGCTGTTTTAATGTTCAAAGTTTTAATGTTCTGATAGTCATTGTCTTGACGGTCTTATTTGGGTAGAAAGTCAACATAGTTTTTTTTTTAAATCAGTCAGTCAATCACTCCAAAAATCTTTCTCATTTTAAAGAACCTCTCTCTCTCTCTCTCTCTCTCTCTCTCTCTCTCTCAGTGCCTGATTATATGAATGCCCAATTGTATCTTCAGTCTTTGGAAGTTGTGCTCTCCCTGTCTTCTATACTGGACTAGACATGGGCACGAACAGCATTACGTACATAAAAAACCCACAAACAGCCTAATCTGCTGTTCTCAAACAAGCTGTTCATGAGGCCCCATCCTAACCGAACTGGTGGTCGTTAAAAGCCTTGTTCATGCCCTGTCGCAAGCCAGACAGTCAAGCACCTGCTGCAATCAACCCCCTTGGCAACCAGAGGCAAGGAGGGACTGAATTCTGTCTGAACTCCTTCTGGCTTTCCTTCCAGCAGAGAGTCCCATTTTTGCCACTGTGAAGAGAAAATGACTGCCAATGGGGAGACCCATGGATCATGCCTTTCCTGGGGCGTAATCTCTCTGAAACTTGGGGGGTCTTTGGAGGATAGTGAGGACTATGTCCCCTGCAAATTTGGGGGGTATTGGACATTGGGAAGGTCAATTTGTGGGGTGTTTAAGGGGCCCTGCCACTTGCACATGGCAGGAAAGGGTCCTTTAAACTATCAGCTGGCAGGCGGCAGGGGGGAATCCCCTCCTGCCACCTGCCAGCTGATAGTTTAAAGGATCTTTAAAGGGCCAGGTAAGTGGGTTTGAGGGGAGAGGGGGCTAAGTGGGGGAGGGGTTGGGTGAGGGGGTTCTGGCCCCCACGAACAACGAACACATCCGGGAACAGTTCATGCTCGTTCATGTTCATTGTTTGTTGTTCATGGATGGCACCGAACAACAAACAGGGTGTTGGGGTTTTTTTCCCCATTCGTGTCCATGTCTATACTGGACATGAGTCAAACCAGGTTTTCATAAAGACCATATAATTGCACAGCTGCTATACCCTATTCCACAATAAGACCCTCTTTTCTATCCCTCAGTGTAGTACATATGGAAGAGAGATTATACTATTGTTACTGAAAGGCTATCACAAAAAATTGTTTATGGCACTTTGGCTGATAGTAAGGAAATGTCCTCTGTTCACCCCAATTTCAAAAAGGGTTATAACAGGAGTTCTCTAATAGCTAATCAAACTATATTAATTTAATGGTTGAAGATGGTTTAGATCAATGTTTAATAGACTTAAGGTAATTGAACAATAGATGTGTAATGACTGCCCATTGCAATAACTCTGCCATGAAACAGAGTCCCTAGTACATCAAGGAGGTATATTTCCCATACTATTATTAAATAGCTCAGAAATTCTTACAGCCTACAACTTGCCATATTAAATGAAACTGATTGTTTTTTAAAATCCCAGCATCAAAAACCTGGCCATTAAAGGTAGCAACAGAGGCTGAGTTGGTGATTTGCCTGGCAATTAAAACCAAATCCAATGTTTGTCAAGTTACAAAAACCCTAATCACATCTTGTGTGTTTTCTAGGCATACTCAATGATCCAAATGCACATAAACATTTCACAGGGAAACAGAGAGGAATATGGCCCTTCACATTACCCACCAGTGCCACAGTTAGACCCATATTCTGGTACTAAGCCTCTAACTTCCAATATTTCTAGTAGCTATACTTCCACAACAGTGTGCAGGATTCAGGCCACAAACTTTTGTTCAATTCTTAATGCAGTTTGGAACATTATGATTAAATTTAAGTGACTAAGAAAAAAGTGTGCAGTAATGACATGCTACTGAATGGAAGGCTGAAATTCTAAACAATGAAGTGAGGTGTTACATATAAGCTGAACTGTAAATTAGCATTCATACCGTCATAAATCCATCCAGCAAACCTGAATCAGGTTTCGGTGGTGCCTGTAATCTTTCCATGGACCACTTTTCAATGATGGATGCCACCTGGCTATTTTCTATATTTAAAATTCTAAATCCGGTCATGTTCACGCCACTGTATCGGTAGGGCTCGACATCAAGAGCAAAAAGGTCCTGAAGGAAGGAAAAGATAGACATTAGTAAATGCTTTCATACATTCTGAATTCTTATTGCTCTGTTCAAACAGGGACTTTTTTGTTGCTTTATTTTCCAAATGCAGGCATGAGACTTTACAATAATCAAGTGAACTGAACAAGCTCAAAGGTATAAATGTGTAATTAATTGCTAATAATTCCACAACATACATTAAACTAATGTATGTAGCTACTTGATACTTATATGTACTTACAGCCATAACTGAAATAAAGAGCTATTAATATTATACAGTAATGGAAATGTCACCCAAAGATACTGAACCACATCCCTTGCTATTCATTAACATTCTTTGTCTGAATTAGACAGATGTTACTACGTTTTATTTTAATAAACCTGTTTTCTGTGATTCATCAGTTATTCTCAGGTGGGTAGCCATGTTGGTCTGTAGTAGAAGAACAAGATAGACAAAGGGAGCTTTAGTTCTCAAAAGCTCACAACCTGGAAATCTAATGGTCTCTAAAGTGCTACTGGGACCTGAATCTTGCTCATCTGATATTCTATATTACAAAAACTAATTATCACAAGCTAAAACTCTAAACAAAACTTCTAGTTGGTATATTAGTAGTTCTCAGCATCGTGAATGAGAGCTGCAATGCTGTCCATAGTTACAAAGCTGCAAGTTACAGTAAGTGCACTGGAGCATCAAGAACACAGAGCAGTATCCCACTGAGCTGTTGCCCACCTGACTCTGTGACATACTGTTGATACAAAGAAGCTGAGGAAGTCCAACATATCTGTGTGGCACTAAGGCCTGCTAAACCTTTGGCTTGCTATACCAAATGGAATCCACAGGCCATGTGAGGTTTGCCCCCTTTTTGTTTATTACAGTCTGAGGCAGACAATAAAAACAGAAAGTTCAGGGACTCCCTGTTAAACCACCATACCTGTCTGATAGGCTGCATTCACTTCAGTGAGTAACAGGCTTTCTAAGATTGCTCTAGTATGTAATGATCACATTATTTAAACCGGCTTATTTAGTTCTGAAGCCTTGTTTCAATTTACCTTCCTGCCTGGGTGATGGGATAGCTGGCCACTGTGGGGAAACAGTATACTGAAGTAGATGGACTTTTGTTCTTCTTAACTGTTAAAACAAAACAGTGTCTTTTCCACAATCAAAAAGAGTCCAGTAGCACCTTTAAGACTAACCAATTTTATTGTAGCATAAGCTTTCGAGAACCACAGTTCTCTTCGTCAGATGGAGGGCAGAAAGAACCTGGTCAAATATAGAGGAGGAGAGGGGAGGGGAGGAGGAGAGGAGGGATGTAAACAACTCCTTTGATATGGAGATGCAAACAGCATTTTCCACAATGTTAACGTGTTACCTTGTCAGTCAATTGTATAATTGCAACTTGGAGTGTGTAGACTGGAATTAGAAAAATCCATGAAGAATAGACCTATCAGAGGCTTATGCTAATGATCCATATTAAATGAACAGAGTGCAAGGGTAGCCACATGGGTTGTGATGTTTGAGCACACTTCCCAGTAACATGGGATAACACAGTGTGAAAGTGGCTCCTGTGCTACTGACTATGCAGGCATATGAAGAGGATTACCTACAAACAGTGTTTAATCAATGGGACAGAGTCCCTTGCCTGACAAAGCTCTATCACATTCTTTGTTCTGGGAAACACATCCTCCCTCATATGTCCCCAGAACAATGTTCTTTATGCTCTGTAATTTTTTAAAAGTAATAGTTATAGTCCAGACTGTCCTTTTCAGTAGCAATGCTTGGGCTGGGATGACCTGAGTACACTTATCTATTCTCAAGGGAGGGGGGAGAAAAGGAGAGAGAATACAGAGTCATCCTTCCACAGCAGTATGATATGATTAATTGTACATAGTTAATACAAGAACCCAAGCTAATCTCAAAGATAGTTAACATTCCAAATTTCAATTAGGGTTTATAGTATCATTTTTCATAATGTGTCTGGGTCATGTTTTCTTCTGGCTCTTACTGCAGTCTTGGGTGATACCAAGCTGCTCTCCTGTCCTTGTTTTAAGATATTGTTTAGCTCTCTCTCTCTTTCTCTCTCACTCACTCACACTCACAAATATTCTTGGAATATGCCCACACATAATCACTTATACACTGGATTCTTCGTATATTAAGCCATAATCAAAATGGCATGTTAATTCATCGACATATACATATAATTGCCATAACATATAGATTAAATACAAGTCATCCCAACTGTAGCATGTCACAAACAAACAAAACAGAAAAGAACATGGAAAATGTGTCCAATACATCTCAAGAATATTTTAGCCCAACAATTCTGCTGGCACTATCCAATAGACAACGCAAGCCACTGCAAGAGATGGCAAAAAAACCCTGACAGCTAAAGAATGTTAAATAGTTTGGCTAGGTGTAAAAGTACTTGGAAGAATGAAAAATCACAGTACTTCAGTTATCCAAGTCTTTTGCGTTTAAATGAGGGATGATTCCAGACACCTTGGACAATTGCATTAGTAATTATGTAACTTAAACACATTCCTGTTTACTCAAAATTATAATAAATATGCACAACAGTTCAGAGAATTAATGAGCTATTACATTAGGCTCCAAATCAATCATGGGAAAGTACACTTCCAAACAGCACAGCTAAACAGTGTGACTGGAAAATTTATTGGACAAGACTTTCACTGTGTCAGGTAAGAAGTAATTAATAAAGAAGAAGAGCCAAAAGTGATGCAAGTTACATGGCTCCACTGCACACAAAAATCTATCATCTGCTGGCATAACCCAAATTATCCTTAGCTGTCACCAGACCAAGTTTATTCTCAATTCTTCAGGAAAAAAGCACGAAGTCTTCCACTACTAGTTTCCTAATAAGCAAATGAAATATTTCATTGTAGCAGAAGCCCAATAAGGAGCGAGCAATCGGGAATGAGCAAATAGTGAGTTTTGCCTTGGAGAAAGCAGGTGGTAGTTCCAAGTGTGTCACTTGTGCTTGGTTTCCCTCTTTTTCCTGGGTCTGCTGAGTTCTGCTGAGTGAATAAAGACTTGTGTATTGGCTAGTGTGTGTTTTCCCTTCTTTATTCCCCTTTCAACTGTGATTGCTGAGTCACCTGACTTGAGTCGGGAGCAGGGTTTGCAATTGCAGAGCTGTAGAAACTGTATCACACACATAGTAGTGTGCAAACTGAGTTTTGTCTGGGGAGTTTGAGGGGAGTGTGAGAAAGTCTGGTCAACTTCTGATATGGATCCAAGTAACATGGCTGGTGTGACCTGCAATGTCTGTGCCATGTTTCTCTTCTTACCAGAGGTTAATGGTAATTAAACTCGTAGCAAGTATAAGTTCTACTGGATGAGAAGATACAAGGTCCAGCTTATCAGGGAGGGTGAAGAGTTCTTGGAAAAACACACATGAAGCACTTTTGGGAGATAACAGGAGGAAGAAGAGAAGGTATCTCAGGAAAAAGAAGAGCACCAAACACAGAAAGAGGGCAAGTGGAAGAATGTGACCTAGAGGAGCAGGTAAATTAGGAGGCATTCTGATCCTTTACTACTCAGTTTTCAGTTAAAGATTAGGAAGAACTTCCTGACAGAGTGGTCCCTCAGTGGAACAGACATCCACAGGAGGTGTTGGGCTCTCTTTCTTGGAGGTATTTAAGAAGAGGATAGCTGGTCATCTGACAGCTATCATGATTCTCTGACTTGATATGAATGTACACAGATCAAAAGAGGGTATACGTGAAGGGACAAATTGGTGCTTGGCTCTTGTGGCCCTTTCTTATATGTCCAGGGTAATGACGATTGCCACTTTGGGATCAGGAAGGAATTTTCCTCCAGCAGGGATCCTGGAGGTTTTTTTTTTTTTTTTGCCTTTCTCTGGGCATAGAGCAGGGATCACTGAGAAAGGCGGAGGGCTAACTGATTTCCTTTGTTGTGCAGGAGGCTGGATTAGATGATGCCTTGGGACATGTTCAGATCTGTTTCTATGTTACTATGTTTCTAATTAATTGTAGCTCTTTTTCTGGTTTAGTTTATTATTTATTTAATTTTTTTACATATTCCTCTTTATTCCTCCAAGGAGTTCAAATTTCAAAGTTACAGTTTCCAGTCAGTCTGCTTACCTAAACAGTATTAAACTTCATTAATTTCAACATGAGAACCACATCATATGCCCTCCAATCATTTGCTAGGCCTTTCCACTGGCAACACTGAATATCCATTGATATTCTACAGAGGTCTGCTTCAAATAAGCATGTAGCACATACTTGCCAATTACGTACTGCTGTGGCAACTGGGTTATTTTACGATTCACTCTCATTTTCAAGAGCTGATTTTTTTCCAGAAAAAGGATACCTTGGTATTCTGATATATGTGCTTTTCCAACATATTTTCCAACAACACTTGTATGCATGAGAAGAAGTAGCCACTAGTGAATTGGCTCTGCTATGAACAATCATAGACACATTGCTGTCCTTCACAAAATGTTAAGCACAGCTTCATATATGTTCTTATCATGCTAGAAATCCATGATTTTAATGTGTCTTTAAGCAGTTTTTGATAGCACATTATTTCAAGAATATTAACTGAAATAAGCATTGTATGTATACATTTGTATGCATGGGGAGCTCTGTACCTATTAGAATTTGGGGTACACTGTGTGAATATGAAGAGTTGCCCTGGCACTTAAACATAGTATCAAGGACTCTTTAATGACCTCTCTGCTGTTATAACAATTGATAAACCACCATTTTAAACCAGAATCGACAGTTTGTGCCAGGGCCAATTCAGTAAAAATTGTCCCCAAACATAGCATTTTTGCTCTGAGCCAATCTTTTAAAAATCAGCCCATGGTATAACCCGTCACTTCTGGGTCCTGCCAGAAATGATATCATTGCCAGGGGATGCAGACGTGCACTTTGTGTGCGCTCACAGGTCACTTCCCATACATATCTAAAGTCCCCATGATTCCCAATTTTGACTTAGGAAAACATGGTAACCCTGGAATACATCCCATTCTGAGTACACAACAAGAGCTAGATTTCATAGGCCTTTTGTCCTCCATCCAGGGACCCAAAGATTCAACTGGACTAGGCTTCTTCTCCTTTACTTGTGGTTTGGTAAAATGCACTCATTTGGGGGGAAGAAACAAACTCCTTTTTGCACTTTTGGACTCTGAAGCTAACTGCAGTTTGACTGAAAGCTTCCCAAACCAGGACATGTTCAACTACACACTGCATGCAAAGGGGAAAAGCAGCAGGAGGAAGGCAGTATGGCAGCATAGCAAGATGCCATGTTCATGCCAGTCACAACAAAAAATTGTCTAAGGGACAAGCTACACATGACGAATGACACTTGAACAGCAAGTGTATTTCTCCCTGTTCACTTGCCCTCCACTCAATCCACTTGCCGTTCAAGTGTCATTTGTCATGTGTAGCTTGGCCCTAAGATCTGAGTTCAGAACTTCATATGTCTAGACACAACAACCAAAAGAAAATAATTGTTAAAAGGTGGTTTGAGCTTTAGATGTTCCAAAATATGATATTATGGGTAATGTTCTAAATAAACAAACAAAAGCAAACCCAAAAAATGTGGTAGGGGGAAATCCTATACATTCTGGATTACATACTATTTTCTATTTCCACCTCCACAAATGTGCAGTGTTACAAAACCAACCCCATCTCCTGAACAAAACACACCCAGTTTTCCAGAATAATATTTCTGAGCATTAATCAAACCAACTTCAGGACAGAGCTTTCACTGCAATGTATAAAAAGGAAATGGAGAAAACTTCAGTACTTCTATCATTTCTGTTCCTGAGAGGCCACTTTCAGTTTGTTTAGTAAGATAATTAAGAAAGCAAAAGCCTTTTTTGAAGCCAACAGGAAATTCTTATAAGATACTTACCAATGTGGTAAAGATGTAGTGATAGTATTCTGTCATCATTCCCATTGCTAAAGCCTAAAAAAAAAAAAGCAACAAAATTTTAAGGTTACATAACACTGCTTTTAATCACACCTACATGGAAAATGAAAAGCTCCCAGAAGAATGCTACCAGGATAAAACTATAGGTCTGGAATCATACTAAAATTGGGTCAAGCGAATCATTCCTTAGCCGTTAGAGCAGATTACGGGCTATTAAAGGAATTTATGAACCAAATCTGCTGATAGAAAGATTATTAGTAGAGTGTTTAGGGCTGCAAATGTGAAAGAGATGTAGAGTTTTACATATTAATGGGATCACATAGTTGCCAACCAAAAAATCTAAACTGAGGAAGCTTTCATTAATTGTATTTATTATATGTACTCATTAGAAAGGATACCCTAATGAGAAAAATGCAACACTACTTTAAGTGTGCAATATTATTCAATCAAAAAGAGAGGGAAGGAGAAAAGTGCTGGCAACCAGCTTTGAGCACATCAACCAGAAATATATAGCACTAGCTCTGGGTACTGGAACTACATTTCCTAACATTAATGGTGCATATCAAATATCAGGGGAATAATTCAAGGGGTAACTAACAAGTGTTATTCCCCATCTTCCTAAATACCTCATCATCTTTGGTTGTGCCTTTTAGATTTTTCATAGCTATTGCTTGGAGTAGCCAGTAGGGAAGAAACTAATTTTTTTTTAATTTTTATTTTACTAATACTTCACCTCTCTCCCCAATGGGAACCTGAAGTGGCTTACATAATTATCCTATCCTTCATTTTATCCTCACAACAACCCTGTGAGAAAGGTTATGCTGAGTGTATGTGACTGTACCATGATCACCCAGCAAGCTTCCATGGCAAAGTAGGGATTTGAACCTGGTTCTCCCATATCCTAATTAAACACTCGAACCATGACACCACACTGACTTCCTTAGTACAATACATTTCTATGGGATACAAGCCAGATCACCTGGGCACTGCAAAATTTGCAAGAAGGTAATTTCTATTACTTTGTTATTGTGCTAGGACTGAGTTGAAAGACAAGGGCTGTCTGAATTGTGTCAGCTGATTACCAAGCTGCTTTCTCAGGAATCTTTGGTCTAAGGGAGGTCCCAGCAAGGAAGGTCATCTCCCTTGCCTCATCACTGCTTTGAACTAACTTAATTAACCTCTCTAATATGCTGCTCAAGCAGTACTTGATTGTCTTTTGATGAGGGTAAGTCAGGAGGATATCACACACTTCCCCTGCCATATGATGGGTCAGAGAAGCTTGCAACATCCAAATTATTTCACCTCACGGACTCCCAGGAATCTAGTGAAGAGAATCAGAAATGTTTTCACTTCTCCCTCTTCACATTGGAAGCCTTATGACTAGAGATGGGCATGAACAGAAAACAAACAAACATGATGTTCATTGTTTGTTGCCATCCACGAACAACGAACAGCCACGAACATGGCCCTGTTCATGAACATGTTCGTGGTTGGCTGTTCGTGGGGGCCAGCAAGCTCTCCTCCAGCCATCATCTAAGTTTGGTCAAGATCCCTACTGCACCACTCCCAGAAACCTGACCTGAGCAGGCACCAGGAAAGGTACCAATAATAAATAATAGCTTGGCCCAGAGCCTGGCAGCAGCCCTGGAACTTGAAGGGGTAGATCCCTATCCCACCACACACAAAGAAAATTCAAGCTCCAATGCACTCTATCAAAATTCCAACAGCAACTGTCTCTCCACTGTCTGCAAAGTCAGAGCTGGGAGCTTCTCTCCCCCCTGCTCTTTGCTCCCTTGTAACAAATTTGGAGCTCTACACTTGAAAGGAAGACCTGCCTATCAAGCTAAATTGGGCTTAGATTGGGGTTTCCAGGGCAACAGCAGGAGTTCAGACAGAGTTCAGACAATCCCTGCCTAAGTTGCCAAGGGAATTGATTGCATGTGCCAGACTGTCTGGCTTGAAGAACAGCAATGAACGAGGCTTGCAACGACCACCTGTTCATTTAGAATGAACGATGAACAATGAACAACTTGTTCTCGAACAGCAGATTGGGCAGTTCATGGCTTTTTTTAGTTCGTATTGCTGTTCATACCCATCTCTACTTATGACAGGGAATGTGCGGCCAAGGTTTGCCAGCCTCCAGGTGGTGGCTGGAGATCTCCTGGAATTACAGGGATCAGAGAGCAGTTCACCTGGAGAAAATGGCTGCTTTGGAGGGTAGACTTTATGGAATGATACCCGGTTGAGGTTCTTCTCCTCCCCAAACCCCAATTTCTCCAGAATCCACCCCCAAAATCACCAGGAATTTCCTGACTTGGAACTGGCAGCCCTAATGATGATTCAAGGTTCAAACTTCATCTGAAGATGAAGTAAAAGACTATACCAATCTGGCTACTTTCACTCTATGAGAAATTCTTCAATTTTCCAGCCTCACACAAGCAGAAGTAGAACATGCAAGATACAGGACTTCTGGACTCATTCTGGACACTTTTTTTGCTACACCTCTATTCAGCCCAACATTCTTAATTTCTGCATGTGTTGCTGAATGTTATTTTTCATAGAATCGATTGAAAGAAAATGCTTCAAACAAGTTTCAAAAGCATAGGCATTGCATTATTAAACTAATGGGTTCTGTATGCTTCATTTTAATTTAGCAAATCTAAAAATATTCAAGTATGAATGTAAATGCATCTTCAAGTCAGTGTTCTTTTTGAATTTTATAAATGCATCTTCAAGTCAGTGTTCTTTTTGAACATAGACGTTGCTTGGGAATCCATTCTGTGCATCTGGAATATTATGCAGAGCAGAGGCTCTCAATTGTAAGAAAGATGCAAAAGAGATAATTCAGCAAAAGAAAAGTAAAATTTTTATGTATAAAGGGGAAGGAGTGATGATGAGGATTCCAGTTTCTTTTTGTTCCTTTAAAGCACATATTTGGTTTTGCTGACATGGATACACTGTTTACCTACAACCTATGAGGTACATAATAAATAATGCGATTTGATTGATGAACGTACTTATTGTTCAGATTGCTGGGTTTTAAACACTTTGTAGCCAAGTGCTTTAAAACAAAAGGATTATCAAATCAGCCATTTTTGTCACACTTTTAAACTGTGGCAATTTGAAGTTATGATCACATATAAGAGAGAAAGGGCCATGAAGACAGAGGAAGCTTTCTTCATTCACTAACACTACTTAGGCCACTGAAAAGACAACTGAGGACTGGCTGGCTGCCATGAGAAAAACTCCCAAGTAATTTCTGGCTGTAGTCCTCAAGTGAGAAGCTGACCATTGTACAAGAGTTCAGTGGGCAAGCTAAACGACAGATACTTCAGCCTACTTTGCATCAATGTAATTTCACAAGAAAATAGTCACCTCCCAGTTTGAGTCATAGAAGTTCACAATTTGACCTGCTCATTTGGTGAGAGAGGTGGTAGAGAGTGCCCTCAAGTAAAAGTTGACTTATGGCGACTCCTGGTGGGGTTTTCATGGCAAGAGACTAACAGTGGTTTGCCATTGCCTGCCTCTGCAAATCTGGTCTTCATTGGAGGTCTCATCTAATTACTAACTGTGGGCCAAGCTACACATGATGAATGACACTTGAACAGCAAGTGGATTGAGTGGAGGGCAAGTGAACAGGGAGAAATACACTTGCTGTTCAAGTGTCATTCGTCATGTGTAGCTTGGCCCCAAGACTGACCCTGCTTAGCTTCTGAGATCCAACAAGATCAGGGATCACTTGGGCTATCCAGGTCAGGGCACTTACTTGAGGAAGGAGTTAAAAATTGAATTTATTCCAGCAGGGTAATAGATCTCAAGTACGTATTAATGTTTTTTTTTATCTGATGTAATCTGCCCTGGGCCTGCTCGCAAGGAGAGTGGACTAAAAGTCTAAAATAAATAAATAAATAATAAAGTTTCTTTTTTACCCTGACCCATGATTAAATAGCCCCTCTTCCCAGAGAGCACGTCAGCTAGGGACCAATTTGCTAATATCATAAAGTTTTTGATAGGACCCAGAGCAAATTGAAACATGGGGCTTTTGGAATTGCTTGGTTCTCTGGATCTAAATATTCCGGCCCCTTCCCATCCTGCAGCGTCAGCCAATTAGGTCAGGGGCCATCTTTTGTCAGCCTGATGGAGGAAGAGGCAGAAAGCCTCTTCCTGGCCACCAGACCTCAGAGCTGGGAGCAGAGGCAGTAAACTTTAAAAGGTGGTTCTACATCTCAGGCTCCACAGCTGCCTCATGCTTGGCCTGCAGAGATTGAGAGCTTTCTGGAGCCTTCCTGATAGCCTTACAGAGCTATGAGTTGGTCTAGCAGAGTCAGTAGGACTCATACAAAACAGGAGGAGGAGACGACATACTTCAGAAGGCTGGGTAAAGCTGACTTTGCTGAAGGCCCTCAGGTCTAGGTGGCAGTAGCTGCCTTAGAGAAGCTGTGGTATTTCCCTGGTTGCTAGTAGCTACCTTCAAACTTCAGAATGAGAGCCAGGGCCCAGTGTCAGGCTAACTGGTTTGCATTTAGGGCCTGTTGTCTATTAGAGATGGGCACGAACAGCAATATGAACAAAAACAAAGCCACGAACAGCCCAATCTGCTGTACATGAACAAGCTGTTCGTGAGGCCACATTCTAAATGAACAGGTAGTCGTTGCAAGCCTCGTTTGTTGCTGTTTGTCTTGCTGTTCATCAAGCCAGACAGTCTGGCACCTGCAATCCCTTGGCAACTTAGGCAGGGATTGTCTGAACTCTGTCTGAACTCCTGCTGTTGCCCTGGAAACCCCAATCTAAGCCCAATTTAGCTTGATAGGCAGGTCTTCCTTTCAAGTGTAGAGCTCCAAATTTGTTACAAGGGAGCAAAGAGCAGGGGGGAGAGAAGCTCCCAGCTCTGACTTTGCAGACAGTGGAGAGACAGTTGCTGTTGGAATTTTGATAGAGTGCATTGGAGCTTGAATTTTCTTTGTGTGTGGTGGGATAGGGATCTACCCCTTCAAGTTCCAGGGCTGCTGCCAGGCTCTGGGCCAAGCTATTATTTATTATTGGTACCTTTCCTGGTGCCTGCTCAGGTCAGGTTTCTGGGAGTGGTGCAGTAGGGATCTTGACCAAACTTAGATGATGGCTGGAGGAGAGCTTGCTGGCCCCCACGAACAGCCAACCACGAACATGTTCATGAACAGGGCCATGTTTGTGGCTGTTCGTTGTTCGTGGATGGCAACAAACAATGAACATCATGTTTGTTTGTATTTCCGTACCCATCTCTATTGTCTATCAGTCGGAAGGGCTAAAGCAGGATTAGACCCAGCCCCTGCAGGTCTCTGGCCTACCTAGGCTTCTCTCTCTTATACACATACTCCATATTCATTTTGTTGGGGAGGAGTGCTTCCAGCAGCAACAGCAAAGGTTTTGCTGTAGGCTGCAGGAGTAGATTGCCATCTGAGGGGTGGATTCCTTCACACGTAATTGCTACTGGCATACCAGGGATCTACATTCCCAGGGTGGACCCTGGTAAGCCCCCCTCCCCCCATTTTTCCTACTCAATTTTACAGCCTTTTAAGGCCTAAAGAACTGCTCTTAGGCTTTCTCACTCACCTGAGGGTATATTGTGTTATTGCATCTGTTTTGGCAAGAACTGGGTTCTTGTTCAAAGAAAGAAAGGGACAGAAGGGGAGAGCAGAAGTAAACCATTTGATTGGCAGAGTGTGTGATTTGATGAATAGCATTTAATTTACAATAAACAGAACAGACTGATATTAAAAGACAATAATCACAGTTACTAGGTGTCAGGCTTTGTGGGTTGCTGTAATAGCATGGTGGAATGTCACCAAATAAAGCCATCCAAAAGCCACCCAAATGAACGGTGGAGAATGTACGTGCCCCACAAAGCACATACCCCTGAGGCAAGTTTCTTAATCTTTTGAGTATGAGGAGGCATCAGGGACCTAGTGGCACGTCAAGATGCCTAGGAAAGGCCAGGACCCAGAAAAGGAGGTTAGGTAGGGAATCTTCTGGTAAGAGTGCAGAAACCTGCAAAGCTGTCTTGCATGGTACAGAAGTCTAGGATGTTATCTGTCCTTTCTGACAGATTAGTGTAATTTATGGACAGCAGCCAATATGGGCTAGTCTGCTGTAATCCAGTCCTGTTGCAGTGGCAGTGGACCTAACTGACAAGGTAATGCTGGGAGAATCTGCCATGCTGGTGGTGAGGGAAGCAGATTCCAGACTACAGACTGCACGCCTGTGAGGCAGAAGTGGTAGAAAAATATTTGGTTTGGTTTGGAGTCTGGGCTGGTATCTGTGGCAGGAACCTGGTTGACAGTGACGGTAGGTCCTTCTGGCCCTAACTGGGGTAAGCTTGGCTAGGGGACCCTTGTGGGTCACTCCCTGCCTTCTCACCCCCAGGCTCTTTACTCCCCAAATGTCCAGGTTAGCACATCCTGGGGTTAGGGCTTGTTGGGAAGCTTCCCCTCCCATGACAGTCTGCATGAACGGGCCTGTATGGTGGGGTAGGTGGAGTGTTGTCCTCATGGGCACTTATCAGCACTCCCCCCCCCACTGCCAGTTGTAATATAAGGCCATTCTTTGCTGGCCTGACTGGCAATATGTCATGCCTATTCAGCTCCCTTAGGGAAGGCTCAGTTCCACCATATCTTGCCCCAGGTGGCAGAGTATGGGTGTCAGGTGTTGGTGTCTCTGATGGTATGCCCAGCTGCAGTCTCATAAAGGGACGCAGCCCTATAAGACTGAAGGCACTTCAGTGGTCACTGGGTATCCCCTACTCCGAAGCATTCCTATGCCTTGTTTTATAGAGGCAAACTCCAATGACTAGGCCTTGCCCCCCATTTGCTGTCCCCCAAGCCCCCCCCCCATTTGCTGTTCTCCGATTCATCACCTTTCATGCCCAGTGGGGCCCAGTAAATGATGCCATACCAGAGCATCCTGCTCTGTGTGCTATCATGTGTTCTTCAACAAGGCCATCAAGTTATTCAGCGGTATGGGGTTGGCACAAAGGGCCAATGGTGACACAAAATCAGCATTTTTGCCTTCTCTCAGTCCTGCCAGAGGACTTTTAGATATTGGGGTCAAGGGTCAATTCTACATGGTCAGGGCTCTGCCAAATGGACACTCTGTCTAGGTGTGACTTTTTACCACTTCAGCTCTTTTTTTGAGTGAGCCATGTATCACCTGCTTC
This sequence comes from Eublepharis macularius, assembly GCF_028583425.1. Classification (NCBI taxonomy): domain Eukaryota; kingdom Metazoa; phylum Chordata; class Lepidosauria; order Squamata; family Eublepharidae; genus Eublepharis; species Eublepharis macularius. Next base: position 92,169,365 of record NC_072790.1, on the reverse strand, counting down.
ATGGCCATTACAGGGTCCAAGACTTGTATAACTTCCTTTGGTGGGTCCTACAGGTCTCTGCCATTGTGCCAGGCTCCTGCTGGTGGCATCAGCCTCCCTGGAGTTGGGGTAGGGGTCCTATTGGCCCTTGAGAAGGCTGAGGGCCCAGAACTGGTTATGGCCATTCTGGGCATCAAATGGGACATGCTGTAGCTAACTGCACGATTGCTGGCTGAGAAATTGGAGAATTTCCGGGCCCAGCCAGCCTTCTTTTGTGGTAAGCATCTACTTCCCTTTTTGAACTCCCGCACCAATTGGACACTTGAATTATGCCTGAAGAGCAGTAGCCCTGGCAGGGTGTTGCTACAGCACCTATGCTGTAGCATGAGAATCCCAGTTTCCGCATCTCAGGCTCAGGATTAGAATAGTCATGTGTGAGGACCTTCAAGTATGGAAGGGTTTCTTGACTCCTTTAACAAGGTCACCTTATGAAGGAGGCCTGTCACTAGCTGGCAAGCTTCAGATCTTCTATGATGCCTCTGTATACACTGCTTTAGGGTATTTTGATGGGGGCATTGGTCAGCCTGCCTTGAGGCTGAATTGTAGCCTGCCCAGATGCCTCCGGATTTGGGCAGTTTGGAAGGCAGAGGTTTACAGGGCAATCTAGTTTGCCATTTCACCCAGCACTCAATGGGCCTTCTACCATGCTGTAAGCTGGTTTATGTGGTAGGGCCAAGTCAGCATAGGTTTAGTATGCCACCGCGGCGTTGTTCGCCACTGTTTCTTTCAACTGCTTTGCTTTGTTATGCCCTAATCCCTAAAGGCGGGTTCATGAGGAGACTTTATGGCTCATGTTGCGAATCTTATGGGTGACTCAGTTTCAAACTGGCCAAAGGCTTGGAGGTTATCAGGCACCAGGACTGTTATGAGTTATACCTGTGGTTTGCCTTGGGCAGTACGTGGAGCCCCAGTGATGGGGCATAGGGTGCTGTTCCAATATGCATGGCACACTCTCGCCATTTCTGGGCAGTACAGAGACAGCGCTGCCCTAGTTGGCCTGGCAGGTCTCATTTGGTACCCATTTCTTAGGACTGGGCAGCCTCTATGGCAGCAACCATGGGATTCCTGGTTCAGTTATCCAGCGGGTCGTCCAGTGTCCATCAGCCTCGTCCAACCGAATGAGTGGCCCAGGTATTGTAGAATCTGATCATATTTTCTTTTTAGGTGTGGTGTCTTGCTGCAGGAGGCTGAGGATCCTCATCTGCTGACACAGCACAGTGTTTTGGCCAATCAAGCCAAGAGGACACCAGTCAAGTCCTAGCTTGGCTTAGTTAATGGGCCATTGTCAAGTGGCAGGGCTGACAAGGCCCATGATGGCCAGGCTATTACAACTGGTTGAAGGGAGTATGGTCCTCCTCTGCACATCTGGTCTTCACCTGGGGAGGTAATGACTGCAGCTGGTCAGGGAATGACCCTTTCATTACAGGTTCACACAGACTTGCAGTGCATAGGCAAGTAGTGGCCTGATAGCTCAAGGGGAAGTGCAGTCCTCTGCCTCACATTTGGTCATTCACCTGTGCGGTAATGACCTTGGCTTGCAGGGCATGGCCCTTTCCTTACAGGGTCACACAGGCTTGCAGCACATAGGCAAGAGCCAATTTGGTGTAGTAGTTAAGAGTGTGGGACTCTAATTTGGAGATCTGGGTTTGATTAATCACTCCTCCACTTGAAGCCAGCTGGGTGACCTTGGGTCAGTCTCAGCTCTCTGGAGCTCTCTCAGCCCCACCCACCTCATAGGTTTTTTTGTTGTGAGGATAATGATAGCATACTTTGTAAACTGGTCTGAAGGGGCATTAAGTTGTCCTGAAGGGCAGTATATAAATTGAGTGTTGTTGTTAAGTAGTGGCCTGTTGGCTCGAGGGAGGTGCAGTCCTCTGCCTCACATTTGGTCATTCACCTGGGCAGTAATGACCTTGGCTTGCAGGGCATCACTCTTTCCTTACAGGCTCACACAGATTTGCAGCAAATAGGCTAGTGGCCTGATAGCTCGAAGGGAGGTGCAATCCTCCTCCTCATGTTCAGTCATTCACCTGGGAGGCAATGACCCTGGCTTGCAGGGCATGGCCCTTTACAGGCTCACGTGGACTTGCAGTGCACAGGCAAGTAGTGGCCTGGTGGCTTGAGGGGAGGTGCAGTCCTCTGCCTCAGTTCTGATCACTCACCAGAGAGGTAATGACCTTGGATTGCAGGGTATGGCCCCTTTCGTTACAGGCTCACACAGACTTGTAAGCAGTGGCCTGGTATGCTCAGCTTTTGGTTTGCAATGCTTCCCCGTCTTGTGTGGCAGGGAGCTTGGGATCCCAGAGGTCAGAAAGCATTATGGGAGGGGCTGGGGATTTCTCTGCCTTATCCACAAATAAGGGCCAAATTTGCTGACCTCTACAAAGGCGATGGAGTTCACCTATCGGTGAAAGGCAACAGCATCTTCCTAGAAGATTTGCAGGAAAGGCTCCAGTTGTCCTTAAGCCATCTATGGAGTGCAAAGGCCTAAGCAGAGGCTTGGCCTTTGTGGTGGCAGAATAGAATATGGGTTAAGTGAGCAGGCTGGTGAGCACCCTTGGGACATCCTCATTGTTGGAGGAATTGAGGTCTTTTAAGGTCAGCTGGCTTGTTTGACAATGGCCAGTTGAGGTAGCAGACTGCCGGATGGGACCCCCTGTACATGTTTAATGGCTGGGGGTAGAGGATCTTGTAGGGGGGACCCCTTTTGCCTGGCTGGCCAGGTCCCAACCATACACCTAGGACAGTGGGGCTTGCTCAGACAGATCAGGGCAGAGGTCCGGGGGTGACCCCATGGCCTGATCTGTACCACTAGTTAGGCCCTTGCTGTGTTTTGCATTAATATTGAGTGTTAATGTCATTGCCAAATAAAATGGCCTTTTAGTTCCCAAATACATTGTCTGCCTCTTCATTTCATCTTGGGGGCAAATAGTCCATAATACTATTTCTACCCTGATCTGGATAACATAGACTAACCCAAGTCAGATTTTGAAGGTAAGCAGGGTCAGCCTTTGTTAGTACTTAGATGGGAGACTACCAAGGAAGTCTAGGGTTACTATGTAGAGGCAGGCAATGGCCAGCTGGCATTGGCAAACCACAACTCTTGCCTTGAAAACACCTTGACAGGTCACTGTAGCTGGTTACAACTTGGCAGTAAAATACCCCCAAACTATTTCTATATTTTAATACTCCCATATGTAGTTCTATCATAAAGCTCTCTCATTTAACAATTACCTAAGGCTACAATTTAATAACAGTTGGCCTGTGTACATTTGTGATGGGAAGAGCCTACAGACATCTCTGTAATGAACATAAGCGAGCAAATGAAACTATGGCTCAATTCCAAAGTCTCAATCCCAATTAGTTTAGTAATTGGCAGGCCCAACTGCCAGCCCCACCTACATTCCTATGGATAGTTCACTTCTTCCAGTTCCTGATTTATATAACCTCATTTGCTATATTGCTCAAAATTACTAACACTGCAAATAGGGATTCACCTCAGTGGTAATGGTTGAAGTCTGTTACAAATAGCTTTGAGTCTACACTGTAGCCATTTATTCTACAGGGTCAAGTCATTGCAACTTTTTGCAGTTTCAGTTTTTAATCTCTGATCTGCTTGCCATGGTGACCATTTTTAAAATATTTGGAAATTGCAACTATTACACTTTACACTATTTCTAGTGGGATGTGCAGTCTAATATTCCCAACCCTAAAAGTTGTTAACTTACCCGTTGTTCGACTGGATAGGCTACATCTAATTGCTGGGAATTCAACTAAGCCTGCCTGGCCACTCCCACCCCCTTTCATGTTTCATGTTTCTCCCCATTTCCTAGGAAACAGCATTTCTCCCAGCCAATCTTAGCCCTGGAACTGATCAGATAAGTTGCCTTGGCCAATCTCACAGTCACTCAGGGAGAGGAGGGAAATTTTCAAATGCAACCATCTGTTATATTGGCCATTTTGTGCTGTGTATGTGCTGTACATGCTATGCCTTGCATCTTGGGAGAGACAACTTGCTTGGATTACACTAGACCAGCAGGACAAATCCTGCCTTAATGGTACTTCTCAACAAACAGGTCTGATTAATTTATTACTACTACTACCTAGCTGTCTTCTATCTTTTTCCAGGGGAGGGTTGGGGGGGCGCATTTGATCACTAGTGGGTTCTGGAGAGGTATTATTTCCATTGTTGTTTTTGAATCTATATTTTTAAATATTTGGTTCATTTTGATCTTATGTATCTTGTGCTTCTTTGTGCTTTTGAAGAGTTTGGGGAGGAGGCAGCAGTTAACTCCACTCTTCTAAAGTATGCAACTAACAGTGCAATCCTAAGCAAAATTACTATAGTCTAAGCCTGTTGAAACCAATGGGCTGAGATTGGAATAACTCTTCTTAGGATTGCACTGTGTGTTAGACCTCTTAGTAGTGAGTACAAAAGAAAGAGATACAGAAACACAGAGCTAAGATGTTATTCAGCAGGGAGTATCTGAGCTCTAACCTTCAGGCTGGACCTCTACAGAAAGTGATAATCTTGTGGCAGTGAACTAAAAGGAGAGGGAAAGAGAGAATTGGGTAGTAGAGATAGAGAAGACTCCCTGGGCAGGAGACCTGAGATGGCTTCATAACTTTCTCACTCCCAAATTGGGCAGAAATGAGTGCAAGCCCCTTTTCCCTACAACCTTAGCCAGTTAACACTACAATGCCAAGACACCAGGAATATCACCTAATGATAGAAAGAATGTGTTGCAGACAGGGGCCCAGGGGAGTACTCTGTAGGTTGCCACCACTCTGGTACAGGTCTCCTTGGGAGGGCCCAGAGCACCAACCCGACTCCTTTTGTTTACTCTTTCCCAGTAGATTTTACTTTATATGTGACTGAATGAGGCGTGAAGACCCAGGAAGAATAATAAACAACTTTATTTAACAGGTTTAGTAATAACTGGTATTCAAAACTTTGTAGAATAAAGACCCACTAGGCCAGTTTGGTGTAGTGGTTAAGAGTGGTGGCACTCTAATCTGGAGAACCGGGTTTGATTCCCCACTCCTTCACTTGAAGCCAGCTGGGTGACCTTGGGTCAGTCATAGCTCTTCCAGAGCTCTCTCAGCCCCACCCAGCTCACAGGGTGATTGTTATGGGGATAATAACAACATACATTGTAAACCACTCTGAGTGGGTGTTAAGTTGTCCTGAAGGGTAGGGTTGCCAGGTTCCTCTACCTTTCCATCAAGAGGGCAGAGTCCCTGGCATGATACCTTGTATTGGGCATGAGGGCCTTCTTTGCATGCGCATGAAGGGTGTGTGCGTGCCCCTAGACTGACATGATTACATCACCTCCGGAAGTGATGTCACTGCGCCACCCGCACAAGTGCTTCCGCATTCTACACAGGGCCAATTTGGCCGGTGCAACAACAACAACACTTCCAGAAGTGACATAGCCTCACCTGTTGGGAGCACATGCACCGCGTGCATTCCTGATGTGTCTGCCAGTAGCGGGCAACCTCCAGAAGCCTGCCACCTCCCACCGATCACTGGGCAATTGGCGGACGAATGTTGTTGTTGTTGTTGTTATATGTAGGCCCAGGTTCATAATAGAGTATAATTGTGGAAAAGCACCAATTTCCTTTAAAAAGTTATGACCATAGCAAGCCATTTGGATGGAGGTTCACATCTAGCACCATGCTTTCCAACATGTGTGAGAAAGCAGTGTAATCGTATGAATCAAACACGTCTACATTTTTTGGACACATCTGAACAGATCAGTGATCAACTGGCCATCTGCTCACAGTTGGCATGCAGAACCAGATGGTGCTCAAGCCTCACCAGTCCATAGTTTGCCTGATCCAATACATCATAGCAAACCGGAAAAGGGAAGAGGGAAACCACAAATAAAAAGGAGAAGGTGCAAAGCACATCCACAGAACATTCTCAGTTCTCCAAAGTATGGCTTGGAGGATCAGCAATGTGGCATTTGAATCAGGCTTAAGCCTCTGTGAGAGTGTGACGTAGTATAAGTACAACATAGAACTACTGATTGTCAGTGTTTGAAAGAAACTAATGAAATACAAAGCGGCAGGGAGGTTTATGGTAGGGTAGCAACTTGCCAGGCATACCCTAGTGTTAAAAGCAACAGTCCATCTTACTACGATACTTATTTATTTTATTTATGCCATTTATGTCATATGTCATTTATTTATGTCATTTATGATTGCACATTACAATGATGTTGCTAAAACAGATGAGAGAGAAAAGAGAAACTGGTATAAAGATTACTTAAGCTAAGCATGTAGAGGTATCCTCAGTTTTAAATACACTTTTAAGATTGGTGTACATCCAATCTAAATCTTACAAGTTCTACATACCATGGTTTGTGAAAGTCAGCATGATGTCTGCACTCAAATTCAGAGACAAAGAATATCAGGAGGATACTTGGGGAAAAGGGATCATTACCTGTTTCAAAATGCCTGCTGCCATTTCATGACTGCAGTCAAAGATGACATGGAATTCTTTGCCTCTTTTCATCTCCTTGAGCAAAGGCTTTGCATCCTTTGTGTCAGCTGGTAACTGGCGGATTTTTAGACGCAAGTTGTAGCGTGATGGAGCCTTAATAAGCTCTTGTAATCGAATGAGACCTTTTCAGAAAAAAAAATACAAAAGAACACCAAAAAAATAAATGACTTTGTAGGAGTATGTGTCTTATCATGAACTCTGAGGGGGTTTAAAAAATCATTTCCTTTTTAATGTACTCACCAATATGTGCATATGGAAATTCATGTTTAATAATTAAGTCAGGCCCTTAGCTCTTTCTCCCCTCCCCCTTTTCTCCTTTGTTAATATTAATAGAAAGTAAGTTGAAATTAACTTCTAAGATATGGATAAATCCATATTGAGGGGGTTATGGCATTTCCACCAAAGAATATGAAATATCACTTTAATGCAAAGCCTCCAGTAGTTTGTAATCAGGCTATTCATTATAAGAGACTAATCTCAAGTTTACATACAGTTTATGGAACATTCTCCTAGAATGTGATCTAGTTCTTCATCCTTAATTACATTAGAATTGCTCCATTCACTACCATGATATGGTTGTTGTTAAATGGATTTCTGCATGACAGGAGCTGCAGTTGGCTACTACAACATATGTAAGGTACCTTAAATTTGCATTAATTCCATTCATTGGGAACCTTCCACACAAGCAAATCCCAAGCAGGCAGAACACTTGTTTGGCCAATCAATATTTTACGTATGTTACAGTAATTACAGAAAACCCCTGGCCTGCAAAATCACTTTCTGCGGTAATTATGCTATTGCTGCTGCTATTATAAAGTAAGCAGTTAGCAAAACATGTGCAACCAGAGCCTGCCTGCACATTAGGTCTATCTGGGAGATTTTCTCCACACAACTGTTGGAAACCATTGGCTAGCATCTCCTTTGCTCCAACCCCTGGCCACCCACATCAAAGGAGGTAGGGGCTGCCAACTTGCAGTAGCTTCTCCTTCAACTTGGCACTAGCTCCTACTAAACCTTCTTGCAGGAGGTGAGGGCCGCCTCACAATGCCTCCCTGCTGCCTGCCCTCTTTGCAAGAAGCAGGGGCTGCCAGCTCACAAGCAACACCTTGCACCCCCTTACACCCACTTCTACATGCCCACCTTTCAAGGGGCTGCTGGCTTGTGGTGGTGACTCAAACCCTCACAGTGGCTCCTGTCTGCCCTCTTCTCAGGAGGCAGAGGCTGTCTGCCAGCTCACAACAACTTGCACTAAACAATTTAACAAGGATTTCCCCAAAGGCAAATATAGGGGGCAATTTTCCAGGAACCACCACATTTTTTAAGCATATAAAATGGGAAATTCTCTTCTTCACACACAGGCTTGCCTGCTTTTTTTCAGCTGCATATCCTCATACTTACCACAGTCACACAAAACAATGCCAAAAGAGTAGAACAGGAAGAAGCTAAATATTGTCTAGTCAGCAATATTTCACCAGTTAGATCACTAAACTAGAGATGTGCACGAACCGCATTATGAACTTCAAATACCCACGAAAATTGTGATCGCGCGATCGTGACCCGGCAGTTTGTGATTGTCCACGGCCAATAAACCAGTGGTCGGGAGAGGCTTGGTTCGTTGCATTCGGGTGCAGTTCGGGAAGCCAGCAATCTTCCCCTGGCAATGGAGCCAGGGGAATGCGTGAGCTCTGTCTGCCCTCTTTCTGTCGCCCTGGAAACCTGAATGGAAGCCCAGCTTTCCTTGATCAGCAGGGCCTCCTTCCAACCACGGATCTGCAAAGCAGTTACAAGTTGGGAGAAGACAACCAGGGGAGGGAGGGGGAAGGGGATGTTCTGTAGCAATGGGCACTCCAATCTCATCCCTGCAAACCCTAATAGGCAGCTCTGACAGCTAAACACAGACCTGTGTTGCTGAATGGGACTCATGTTTATAAATAGCCGTGGTCTCCTAGGCTGGGTTTCACTTTCTGTGAGCAGTGGAGTGGGACAGAGCTCTTGCTTGCTACTTGATAGCCTTTGGGGAGAGAGACTGAGAGTACAACTGAGCTTGGCTTTGGGGGATAATCTCCTCTGGTTCCAGGGCTGCTGCCTGGCTCTGGGGCCAAGCTCAGTGGGCCCCTTGGCTGAGGGCTCACATTGATTATTGATCAGAGCTTGATCGGGTCAGGTCTGTGGGAGCAGTGGGCTAGGGCTCTAGTCCCTCCCTCCCTCTGGTGCCAGGGCTGCTGCCAGGCCCTGGGACTAAGCTCAGTGGGCACCTCGGCTGAGGGCTCACATTACTGCCTGATCTGTTCAGGTTTGTGGGAGCGGTGGGTTAGGGCTCTAGTCCCTCCCTCCCTCTGGTGCCAGGGCTGCTGCCAGGCCCTGGGGCCAAGCTCGGTGGGCACCTCGGCTGAGGGCTCACATTATTATTTATCAGTGCCTGATCTGGTCAGGTCTGTGGGAGCAGTGGGCTAGGGCAGAAAGGGAAATTTCCAGTGTGTTTAAATCTTACATGCCCAAAGCATAGCCTTGAAAATCTCCCTTTCTGCTGTAAAGCATTCCACACGCTCCTGATGAAGGATTCCGATATCTGCTACAGATAGCCGGCCCCAGATTGAGCGTGGGTTGGAGCTTTGCTTCACGGCTGGGCTTCACCGTTCACCTGCTGAGGGGAGCCCTGGAAGGAATTGTTATAACTATTCCAAGAAGACTGTTGGGAATTGTGTGTGTCTACTGTAACTTGCCCTGTATGATTATGTAAAAGATTATTGTATTGTTGATGTGTGTGCCTGAAAACTGCATCAAGAGATTGTTATTTATTTATTTGAATACAATGATGAAATTTTGTAGCCTTTGCACTCTGAATACAGCTTTGTAATTTTGTAAATTAGTATTGTATTCCCTGTGGATTTTTTCCTCCTCCATTTTGCTGTTTTGCAAGGGAATAGCCATTTTGTTCTCCAAAGCCCTGGGGCCAAGCTCAGTGGGTACCTCGGCTGAGGGCTCACATTATTATTAATCAGTGCCTGATCTATTCAGGTCTGTGGGAGCGGTGGGCTAGGCCTCTAGTCCCTCCCTCCGTCTGGTGCCAGGGCTGCTGCCAGGCCCTGGGGACGAGCTCAGTGGGCATCGTGGCGGAGGGCACACAGGGTCATCTCCTTTCCTGTCCTCCTTAATTCTAGTTTGGTGGCACAATGAGTCTTCCTCTTGTTTTGGCTGCCAAGGGTGGTTGTGGGGTGAAGTGCGATGGCAGGCCTCCTGGTTCAGTTGTGGAAAGCAGTTTTGGGTGTGGCTTGAGGGCTGCAGGGAGTCCTCCCGCTCCCTCAAATTCACCTATGTGGGCTGTGGAGGAGGCCCAAGAGGTCTTTGCGCAGGAGGGAGAGAATCTCTCTCAACATTTTGACTAGGGGTGGGTGGGCGATGCATCCCTGGAGGAATGGTATGTGTGTTATGAAAGATCCCTCCCATCCCCATCCCAAAATCTCGGTGGTGTCCCCTCTCGCAGTCCACCCCTCACCCCGTTGTCCGTGTCCAGCCCCGCAGCGCAGCCTGTAACCGTTCATCCTCCTTCCCCTGGGACAGTTAGCGGTTGACGTTAGAACACCTCTGTATGGAGGCACTTTTGGACCCTGCCTGATGACCCCTGTGAGGTGCGGTGCCATGCCTGTGATGTCCTAGTGCGTAGGGGCAAAAACCCAAAGCACCTGTCTTCGACGGCCCTGAAGAGACACCTCCCGAGCCTGTCTCCCTCCTCACCCAGTGAAACATCCATTGGGGGGAAAAGCGGGGGTCAGTGGGAGGATCACTTTGCCCTGAGGGTGTTGCTGGTGAAAGCCGAGCGCTCTGGCAGCCCGCACTGGCATAGGTTGTCCTCTTGGGGTCTGGGACAGCGCCGCTTACAACCTCGAGGCTGATGGCTCAGGAGGCAGCTGCTGCCGCACTGTTCCTCAGTGGGACCCTCGGGTGAGGACCCGCGGTGGCTGGGGGATCAGGCCCCTGGCGCCAATGACACATCCTCTTCCTCCCACACCGGGAATACCAGCGCACTCCTCTTTGGTCTGGAGGTTGCAGGAGGATCTTCCCACGTACCCCCCACATGACATGTCCTCTCTCTCCCATCCTTTACGGCAAGGCAGGAAGGTGGGTGATGCTGCTGATGGAAGCCTCCTTTGGGCACATGCGCAGCAGCTCAGGAACTGTTTCACATATAGTTCAGCCACTCAGTGCCCCCATCCATCGCAAACGCAGAGCCCTCTGAGCAGGGGGGAATGGGTCACTCGACTGATGTCCTTTCCGCAAAGGCAGGAAGGTGCCGATGTCAGCTGCTGCTGCTGCTGTCCTGTTTCCGTCCCCCCCTTTCAGGAACCACTTTGACCCATCCAAACAATACCTCCTGTCCTGCCCATCCCCTACTTTCTAAAAGGCAGGATGGCGGATCAGGTCAGCTCCTGCTTCACGAGGGACTATCCTGTTACTGCTCCCTCCTTGGTTACACAGCTTGGTTGCGCTCACGCAGCCGACTGTATTGTGTACGGATACAGTCGGTTGACAATGTGGTGGCACCCCTGTCAACAGGACTGACAGGACCTCTTTCAGCTGGGTGGGAATGTGTCCCACAACTCCCGTCCTTTCCGACAAGGCAGGAAAGGGTATACTGTAGGCTGCCTCTGCCACACTGTTCCTCGGTGGGACCCTCGGGTGAGGACCCGTGGATGCTGGGGGATATTCTCCCTCCCCCTCCTCATGATGACATGTCCTCTCCCTCCCATCTTTTCCAGCAAGGCAGGAAGGTGTGTACTGTTGGCTGCCTCCGCAACACTGTTCCTCGGTAGGACCCGAGGGTGAGGACCCGCGGATGCTGGGGGATATTCTCCTTCCCCCTCCTCATGATGACATGTCCTCTCCCTCCCATCTTTTCCAGCAAGGCAGGAAGGTGTGTACTGTTGGCTGCCTCCGCCACACTGTTCCTCAGTGGGACCCTCGGGTGAGGACCCGTGGATGCTGGGGGATATTCTCCCTCGCCCTCCTCATGATGACATGTCCTCCCCCTCCCATCTTTTCCGGCAAGGCAGGAAGGTGTGTACTGTTGGCTGCCTCTGCCACACTGTTCCTTGGTGGGACCCTCGGGTGAGGACCCGTGGATGCTGGGGGATATTCTCCCTCCCCCTCCTCATGATGACATGTTCTCTCCCTCCCATCTTTTCTGGCAAGGCAGGAAGGTGTGTACTATTGGCTGCCTCCGCCACACTGTTCCTCGGTGGGATTCTGGGGTGAGGACCCACGGATGCTGGGGGATATTCCCCTTCCCCCTCCTCATGATGACAGGTTCTCTCCCACCCACTCCGGGAATACCAGCGTGCTCTTCTTTGGCCTGGTGGGCAGGCACATGGGGGGTGCCACCAGCGAGTGGCCAGACCCGCCGCTCCCTAAAGGGGAGGCGGCTCATCGCCATCTCCCCATGCCCACCAGGCCCAGCAGCCGCCACCAGTACCCACCTACCTACATAGCTGAGAATACTAGCGCGCTCCTTTTTGGACACATGGGGGTGCCACCGGCAAGCAGCCAGACCCCCCACCCCCTGAGGCGAGGTGGCTAAATGCCACCTCCCCGTGCCCACCAGGTCCAGCAGCTGCCGTCATCACCCACATTCCTGCTGTTGCAGGGAATCCAGTGCGCTCTTCTTTGGCCTGGTGGGCGGGCACATGCGGGGTGCCACTGGTGAGTGGCCAGACCCCCTGCCCTCTGATGGGAGGTGGCTCAACGCCACCTCCCCGTGCCCGCCAGGCCCGGCAGCTGCCGCCAGCACCCACCATTCCTTTATCGCTGGGAATACCAGCGTGCTCCAGTTTGGCCTGGTGGGTGGGCACTTGGGGGGTGCCGCTGGTGAGCAGCCAGACCCCCCACCATCTGATGGGAGGTGGCTCAACGCTGCCTCCCCATGCCCACCAGGCCCGGCGGCTGACAGCATCACCCACCGTTCCTGTATCGCTGGGAATACCGGCGCGCTCCACTTTGGCCTCCACGAACTGGTTTGGCAACAGGAGATGGTCGTTGCGGTTCGCAAATTCGGTATTGTCATCTGCAACGAACCATGATCCGCTGGTTCGTTATTTTATTTTGGTTAGTGCCCATGTCTACACTAAACCCACACACTATCATAGTAACTTGTACTGGAGTCTGAAAACCTAGTACATTCTAAATTCTGGGTTTGTTTTATCTGCCACAGTTTTGATCTCTGGCACTGCTCAGAAGGCCAGGATTTTTGGAATCAACAGCTTCAACTCTAAAAACAGAAGATAAATTAATCAGGACACATCTTTTGTTGGTACTGTGAGATAGGAAGGGCTTAAGGGTATCTGAAAGTAAATTTCATCAGATAAGTTGTAAGTGTTCCCTATGTATCTAAGATTAAAAAAAAAACAATTCCTTCACAAATGATTGCATAGTTAAGGCACACAATTGCAATGTTAAGAAACTGACTGTGCCTATTGTGTTTCCTGGCTTTTTTCAATCATTGGTTCAGGCTATTTGGCTTAGTTAGAAGCGAAGGCCTTTTCCTCTGGGAAAGTACAATCAGGATGATACAGCAAATTCCCAGATAGATAAGAGTAAGATCAAATTAGCCACAGGTGCACATCAAAGAGCTTCAAGGTCAGAGCTCAGAAGAAAGTTCCACACTCAGCATTCCATCCCATTAAGCACACAGGAAGTGGAGTGATTTTCTCCCACTTGTGCAGATGTTCCAACTGCAGGGGCATGTCATCATAATGTGGGTCACTCAGTGATTCGGCAAGCCAGTCAGGCCATATTGTAGGCAGATGGCTTTAAAACTTGAACCTTCATTCTAGTTTTGTCCTTCCTGTGCTAAGGATCACATTTCCTTTTAGGATGGTTGCTGGTGGATGCCTTTAGCCATAAACTATCTTGTTCTTTGCGCTTTGGAGCTTTGCCTGGACTTTTGTGCTCTAGCTGAAAGGTAACAGCTGCTTTGGGACTGAAAGCCTTTATGGTATTATTAGGCTAGTTATTTAGCTTGTTATTATTTTTCTCCCTTGCACACTTCTACAATTGTAATTTCTTGCACCTCTGACGGGTGGTGGATCACTCTCCTGCTCAGCTGCGACCTGATCCTGACCATTTTGGGCCCATTTTGGGCTATTTTCAGCCCCTTTTTGCCATTTTCGCCCTAATTTCAGCCCTGAATGGCCAGGATTGGGTCCAAAACAGCCAGAATAGGTGATGTCAGGGTGTGTGGCATATGCAAATCACTTATACGAATGACACACTTCCAGCGATGGCAAGAGGCGTGGCATATGCTAATGAGTTATGCTAATGAGTTCCTCCAGCTCTTTTTCTACGAAATGACCCCTGCACTCAAGTATTTGTTTTGTGGAACTCAGTCTGCAAAGTATCCTACCTTGCAGGGCTGACTTCTTTTTGTTTATCTCCCAGTAAGACTTGAGATTTGCCTCTTTGTCTCAAGTTGAGAGTTAGTCGAAGAAACTGGTGGTAGCATTGCTACTCTGGAAGTAATGACTTACTTTCCAGCTTTGAGTGTTTGGGCTCTTGGCCCCCATAAGAAATGGCCCTGTGGGAAACAACATTGGTGGCACAGAGGGATAGATTGCACACCTGGTCCTCTGGACTGTATTATGCTGAGAACCTAAACTATGTCAAGTCTGAGAGGATCAATAGTATTACTCCACAAAAGTGTAAAACTTTAAATTTAATTTTTTTGTATTTAGAGAGCCCTCATAATATGAGGCTGAAAGCTGTAGTTCACTTAACTTGTGCATTAATCCAAGTCTGACAATCCTTGGCATATCAACAGAAAGTACTGATTTTAACTTAGGTAGATCATGACATTTGCTCTCCCCCTCATGGAAGACCTAGGTTGCTGGCACCAGTTACTCATTCACTGAAGGGAGGGACCCAGAAGCAGCAGCAGTTATTTCTTGCTGCTACTGGACTTGGTACTGGATGCCACCTATATTGGCAACAACCTCCCCTTTTCCGCAATCAGATGAAGGAATGTGACGAAGTGGATATGTAGGTAAGAAAAAGAAACGTGTATGGGGAAGGGCACTATAGAGGATCTTACAGATGACACCTAAAACACTTGGACCAGCCCTGGAAAAACTTTAAATTTGTGCAAGAAATAGAAGTTGTTACTCTGCATTTTAAAAAAATGCACACAAACAAAACCACAATTCTTGTTTCTTGAAGCTTTCTAGGATTCTACCATGGCCTGCTTCAGGTCCCATTCTGTAAGCCTCAGAATTCCCAAGACAGTGTGCCCTATAATCTTTCCTCAGGTTGCTGAGGCTCATTCAGAGTTTCTTGGGTTGACAAAGACACAATCTACTGATCGTATGGTTTTACTAAGTCCCAGAAGTTTCCTTAAAACCTACTCCCAGATATTCTCATATTTTCCTGTTACCCTGTTTTGAACAAGATAGGTGATTATTGCCAGTGTATTTTTACAGGTTATAGATTCAATTCTTTCAAAACAATATATATTCTAATCTCGAGGCTATAAACATTTATCTTTTATCCACTGAAGTGGTTTGGATGAAAGCTGAAACTAGAGGAATGGGACTAGAGATGGGCATGAAATGCGAAAAAATGAATCCTGAGTTTCATGATTCGTTGTGTTCCATGAACCATGAACTTTCATGAAATTGTCCTGTTTTGTGAAACGATTCATTAGGTTTGTGATTCGTCAGATCCCAGGGCCCTATAACACCCCCCTTCATACCCAGAGATACCAAACTCAAAGGGGACTTCAGCAGGCTCTTCTTCAGCCACCCTCCAAGTTCGGTGAAGATTGCAATACATTGACCGGGAGACCACCTCCCTTCTGTCCCCTCGGGTGCCACAGGTGCCACAGGCTCAGGGGTAGAGGGTGGCCCACAGCGCCGCACCTGTGCCCTAATGGGAGTCCACCAAATTCTCCAGATGGGTTCTGTCAGTGGCTGCCCCCTCCTCACGGGCACAGGAGGCAGTCAACACTCACATAGAGCAGAACAGGAGCTCTCTAGTTGGCAGACAGACCTGCCTAAAAGGGTTTGGAGGGATGAGACTGGTGTTTCCATGGCTACAGAAGGCCCATCTCCCCCCTGCTCCTTGCTATCATAGAACAGAATGGGAGCTCTCAGGTTGGCAAGGAGAGCTGCCTATCAAGGTTATGTGGGCTAAGATTGGGGTTTCCACAGCAACCAAAGGTTTGCAGACATTCCGGGCCTATATTGCCTAGGGAACCAATGGATCTGTGCCAGTCTGTCTGGCATCATGAAGCATGCACAAATCAAATGAATCTGCCCCAAAAGTCTTGGATTTTGTGAAAAACGTGGCCTCACGATTTGTGATACACAAATCGGCTCAATTCATCACGAAATTTGATTCGTGTTTAAGTTTGTGCCCATGTCTAAATGGGACCATAGATGAGGGACAGAAATGTTTAGAAGCTTTATAACACACAAGAGCCTTTAGCTAGAAATATAACATCAGTTAAAATTATTTCCAGACTAAAAAGACAGTTAAGACCCTGAGGAGAAACTTCTTGGAAAATTAAAGTAGGAAGGTTAACAAAACTGAAATAGAGGTTGTAAAACAACACTTTAAGCTTTAGATGAAAAATATATATCTCCCTGTATTTGAGTGGAAAGGAAAAAAAACAAAAAGGTACCAAAAAGATGTTTTTTTAAAAAATACCTTATAGAATAACAGGAATTGCTACATGGAGGAGAGATGTGTTTCCTTCAAGAGTTTCACCATGGATTCCCCCCACCCCACCCAAATCTCTTTGGTCTTCATCTTTGGAAGAGACCAAACTGGAATCCTACAACTCAACAGCTAGAATAATGTGCAAGAAAGAGCTCTTTTCAGAATTGCTATCAAGGAGAAATAGGAGGACCAGTCAGCAACCACTCCAGCTGCCAGTTAATTCTAAAGAGATCAATCACAAACCACCCCCTCTTCATGCTCTACTTCCCCCAGCAAGGGAAAACAAGCATCTCAGATTTGTTCCAAATACTCAGGTCTCCTGTTCAGCAACCTTACATGCCACAGTTATGCCACCTGGCCAGCCTGTCAAGCTATTTATCATCCCACTAATTTCATACAACAATATTTCATACTCTGTAACAAGGTTAAATATACTTCTATAGTTCCCAGTCCATCTATTTCTGTGTTTAAAATTCTTAACCCTAACTTCTCTTGCTTATATTTGGGTTAATTGTCTTCCTTGTCTGAAGAATATATGGTCTTTCTAATTACCTGGCAACATACTGAGGGCATACATAATGTTATGTGGAGTTGATACTGGTTTGCTAAATCTTGGCAGATTTGTAGATAGCCAAAAATCACCCTTATATATCACTGACTTGGGTAAGGGGTATTAAATGATATACTTTAAAGTCATACAGAAAAGGGCAGTCATCTGCATTGTAATAAGACATTTTGCCAAATGATAAAGAAAGGTAAAAGGGAAGGGAACAAAGAAAGGAACATGTATATCAGATACACTATACATAAGATAAAGCTTAAATCTGCTGCTTCTTTAAATAAAGCAGTGCACACTAATTAGGAACAGTGAGGAGAAAGAGATAAGGGCTCAACAGATGAAATTCCAGGGTTTAATAACAAAGAAAAGAATATGAAAAAGGATGAACATGAGTAGAAATGTAACAGTAGAAAAAAATACAGTAAAGATCAAAATATGCAAAGCTTTGAATATATGAAGGAATAATTTGATGTGAGTATGATCAATGATGAGAAGCTGGAAGTCCTCTGGAAGCTGTCCTCATAACATTAGGCTAGAAAATTAAACAAGTAGCAGAATTCTCAACAAACGATAATGGGGGGAAAGAGCCAAAAAAGGAAAAGAAAATGTTATTATACGTTCTCGCAGTCAATGAATAGTAGGACAGGGATGTGGACCAAAGTTCTGGTATGAATAATGGTAGAAAAGGATGCATTTTAGATAGTGAAAACAAAAGAGAAGCACAACTGAGTCAATCTTTTCAAAGATGCAGAGAAGTTAGCCGTGTTAGTCTGTGGTAGCAAAATCAAAAAGAGTCCAGTAGCACCTTTAAGACTAACCAATTTTATTTTAGCATCTTTTCAAAGGAATCCAAAGCAATGCCATGGTTCTGGACCTACTTCTAAGAGTGAGTTATTAATGTTTCTTTTAAAAAGAGAATGGGTTTGGTACAAAAACAATTATTCTTTATATAAATGTTGAGATTTGTTTGTATCCTATAGTTTGGGCAGAAAGGGCTAGAGGCAATTGGAAATAAAAAATATATAAGTTGGGAAATAAAAAATATATACGTTGAGAGTCATCAGTATTAGATCTTAAACCACAGAAACAAGTTAGTGGACCAGGGCAGGGGATGTGGGAGAGATGATCCACAACAGAAATCCTGGGGGGAAATAGGACTGAAAACAAGTAAAAGAATCCTGAAATTATGAAGATTATACAGAACAGATGACCATACTAAAAAGGAAATGACGGATTTTGCTAAAATGGAATTAAAGTGCAAACACCAAGGTATATGTCCTATGAGCAGCATGTACTGGAAAATATGTGAAAACTAAATGGACCCATCAACATCCAAGTCTTGGGGGTGGGGGCAATAACCATAATCTAAAAGATAACTCAAGCAGTAGTATCATGTTTTGACCTCTGAATATGTGCTGTACTGTCATTATTTTTTCCTAGATTTCTGTTAATTGATATAATGCTTTGGTATATTGGGTTGTGAAGAGAGGAAAAAAGAATAATGGCTAACTGTAGTCGATGCTAACTGGTATTAATTGCATGCAACATATCAACCAGCAGACCTGATCATCTAGATAGCCTAAACAGCATGCCTTCCATAGACACTTGGAGGAAAGAATGCTAGAGCGCCCCCTGGCAGCGACCATTCCCCCCCTGCTGCTGAATGCATCAGAAGTGGGGTGAGGGGGCTCAAACCAGGGTATCCCCCGCCCCCAGTGGCGGCCTGGCAACCCTACTTGGAATCCACTCACCCTACGATAGTTTCTGCTCCCTTCAATGCTTTAGAGGCCAGTTCCTGGAACTTGGACTCCATGAGATCCATTCTTTTGTTAGCTTGAGCAATTTTATCTTCTAAATATTTAGATCTTTGATCCTTATTTCTGCGGTCTTTGTTCTCCGCATGTGGAAGAAGTATACTTTTTAACAGTTTCCTTTCTAAGAACCAAGGAACTCCAGACCTAGACAGGCTTGTCTTATAGTGTCAGGCGCCAAGCTGCTGTGCTTTGCCATCCCCCCTCCTACTTCTGTAGAGTCTGAGGGTTGAGAGGCCCACAAGGCTGTGAGGGTTCTGCCTCTTCAACCTTCCTGGATCCTTGGACAAGTAGCTATGGAACTGCATCAGCTTGCTTACTAAGAAATTGAGCTATACGTAGAAGAGCAGAAGGGTGGTAGGATAGCAATTAATGGTTTAACATTTAGATTTAGATTGGCTAACATGCATTAAACTTGCTACCATGTTTGCAACCTTTTGTTTCAAGTGTATGTACAATGCCTAATGGTTTATAGTTCATCTTCACTACCTAGTATAGACTCTGCTAGAGACTGGTTTGGAATCATGCTGTGGACTTGTGTTTTATTTAGTTATGTTTATGCTCTGCTTGTTTATGTACCCCCGTATTATTTGCTGCAGCCATATACATCTTTTTAATGGTTTTGTATCCATGTGATGTGAGTGTGAATAATTATGGGAACATACCTCCAGGGGAAAAAAAACTATAAACACACCAACAAGAACAAACTAAAACTATAAATACACAAACAGAATTTGCACAGAATTATAGCACAATATGTAATTTTATTGCATACGTGAACAAAAAATGAGACAAATTCATCAGGTATCCAGATGAGAACTTCTAAAACAACAAACTTGGAAGAGGTGAAAGATTACAAGGGAGTTGCTGTAAATAGGATTCAATTTTCAAATAAAATGGAAACAGAAGAAAACAAGCTAGCAGTGGCACCTAGGGGACAAACTAAACTACACAAGACTTTAATGAGTCAGGTCTGGGTTGCTTCTTTTATTATTGACTAAATTTCCCTGCAGCCACACATCAGCTGAGGAAAACATCTTTAAAAATTTCAAGGGGGCCCAGTTCCACTTTGGACCACAGCACAATGTGAAGGCAGGAGCCCCTCCTTCTCTCACACTGTTGTTCAGAGCCAAACTAAACCCCCATAGAGCTTTAAAGGGACATTTTCCACAGCTGCTGTGCAGCTAGGCAAGTCACATTTTTTTTAAAAAAACTCTTCTTCTTTGGCCTTTAGTGAACAGTCAAACATTGTCAATGAGAATGAACACACTGTAAAGCAATTTTTGATAAGATGACAGCAGTTACGTACATTTTTGCACGAAAGTGCTAATTCTACAGAAAGATGATGATAGCTTATGGTTTTAAGAGCAAAATGAATGTACAACTCTGCAACTCAAGCGCCCCCTCCCCAAAGACTCAATAATGTGAGCAACCCAGTGAAATGAAAAGCACTTGGGCTTAGGAACTGAGGGGAGGTAAGCAGTGGGTGGAGATGCTTCAGATCCTCATCGATTCATCCTTCTTGTTAAAAAAATCCATCTCCTTTGGCTGTATTACTGGAGCACATCTAAACATATATGACAACACTGTATACCATCCTCAGGGCCAGATTGACAGGGGGCAGGGGGGTAGTCTGCCCCTGGTGCCGTCAAAGAGGGGGCGCCGGGTGCAGCTGCCAGCCCCGAGCTGCCAGCCCCGAGAGCGAGCGGGCAGCAGGACAGGGGGCACGCTTGCCGCACACCCGCTGTCCTGCGGGGCAGGTAAAAGGCAGCACGGGTGGCTGGGAGGCTGCCTGCGCCAATCACCTGCCGTGCAGGACAGGGGGTGCACAGCAAGCCGGCCACCCCATGTCCTGCGGGGCAGATGAATGGTGCAGGCAGCCTCCTAGCCACTCACACTGCCACCACAAGCTCTGCGGTGCACTGTAATAGCCTGCTTGCTGTGGGGCGGCACGGGCCACCCTGCGTGATGATGTCACAGAAGTGACATCATCACGCAGTGCCGGGAGCACACGCACACTATGTGTGTTCATACAAGTGGCCAGTCTTTGGTTGCCCTGGGTGCCGGCAACCATAGATCCGGCCCTAACCATCTTATCTACTTCTGCAGTATAAGGAAAGAAAACTATGGCACCTATGACCATTCATTTCTTTAAGGATGAAAGGCAGGCAAACATAAAATCTTTAGTAACAATTTGTTATCTATTCCACTGAATTGTAACTAATAAAAAGCAAGACATACTTCTTAAGGAACAGAAGTCTCCCAGACATAGTTTCTAGCAAATGTGACTTGAATGTGTGTCATTGGATGATTGCAGTGTACAAATATCTTAATATTTTTCTAAACCCCATTATTTTATACGTATCTTCAATGAGCATGTGTCTAGGGACTTGTCACAATAAAACACGCCTTGACAATGAAATATATGAGGGCTGTTAACTGAATATATGTTGTGAAAATTCTTCCCTAAACTGCCAAATACAGTGGATGAGGATTTATCACTATGCAGCAAAAAGTACAATCCCAATAAGAACATTCTCAAGCATAGAAACTGATGGAGGGAAACAATGATCTTCAAAATGGTTGACATCCATTTGAGGAATAGCTTAATGCATGCTGGGAGAGAGAGAAAGCAAGACCAAAGGGATCTGTTACAGTTACTGTAAGAAATTATTATTTTTCTTTTAGCTTACAGATTTTATAACACAGAGGTGTGAAGAAAAATAATCCTGTCTTGGCAAAGCTAAAAGTTAATTTATGGCTACAGTTGACTAGATGTTGAACATTATTTAAATGCATGATGAAAACCAGCAGGTGGAATTTGGACTGTGTCATAACATGCTGAACACAATTAAGTTGCAACTTATTTTTAGATTTATTTACACAGTAGCTTTAAAAGTATGATAGTTTATTTCTTTGCAGAGATGACCTATTGGGCAGCTGGCTGAAGTACACAGAAATGCATAGAAAACAAAACCACAAAATGAATAACCTAATATAAACAGTTCTGAATTAATTCAAGTTTGTTCAATTGTAAGTTTGGGCTGGGAAATGTTTTGCACCAAGATAGATTTACTTATAAATTTACTCCCCAGAATAACAATGTAAGCTTCTTCTGACAAGCCAATTTTCAATTAAACTTAGTGAAAAACTTCTGCAAGTACTAATAAATATATTTTCGTACCATCATTTCACTGTTCAGAAATCCCTCAAAGGATTTCAGCTTTCTCTCTTGGAGGATTTTTAAACCCACACAAGTTTAGAAACTGCCATGATGCAGGTCTCAGACTCCTTGAGCAGTTATTTTGACAGAGTGAGGTTTTACAGACAAGGATCACAGCAAATCAGCCTTAGAGACATGATAGTTCTCTGACCTTCCTTAGGGAAAGCAATTTTCAGCATGCCATGAGGAAGAAGAAGGCTGATACTGCTGAGGGCAATGACTCAACCCCTCAAATAAAAAGACTAAATCTTCTGCTCAAACAGTACACCATCAACCAAAGTTATCCTGTAATACTCCAACTGTAGGATAGCTGAATATGAGAATTTCACTTTAGTATATAGCAATATTTTTTTAAAGTCAAAATCCATGGAAGAGGTTATTACAAAATGTGTTGAAACTAAAATGACAAATATTGTAATGCTCTTGTGTAGATCTATGGAGTGGGTGGTCTCGTTTCAAATGCAGTTCTGGTTACTATAAAGAAAAGGTATTGCAGAGCTGGAAAAAGAACTCCTCTTAAATACAATCCAAAAATTGAATCAAAAGTTGTCTGTAGATCTGATTGTTAAATGTGGCACAAAGTTTTCCATGTTTAGGTGACAAATATTTCTCACAGCACTAGTGCATGGTGTAAGATGGGACTCCCTTTCCTAAAGCCTGGGCCACTCTGAGCCCAAGATCTGCAACTCTTTAATCTGTCTATTCAGTCTAAGGTGCAGTGTGAAAGCATATAGCTTCCCTAAGATACAGAGTAAACTGGCTCATAATTATTTGGATAATTTCTTTCCCCTTTCTTATAAATGGGGACAGCAATAGCCTATCTCCATTGATTTGAAATGTTGCCTGACCTATATACTGCAGTGAATAGGGCAGCAATTTCAGAAAATCTCCAATCCAGATTAGGTCTTAAACGTTCAGGTGGATTCAGATCCAGCCCAGGCACTTTGCCCATCTTTAGAGAACTGATCAGAAGCTTAGCTTTGTCAAAGGAAACTGGATCCCAGAGTGCCATATTCTTTATCTCCAGATTACCATCTGATATCATAGCACAAGAGTCATTAAACAGAGTTTTAAAACGTTGGTCTTTTTAAAAAAATATAAGTATGGTTGTATACCTGGTTTGCCTTTAAGTAACAGACAAGGGAAGCATGGCTGTTTATCCATTTAAAGACTTATAGATCCTAACTCTCTCAGCTTTTAAGAGCTGGCAATCTCTGTCAAACCATCCAGTGTTCCAGTAGGCGTTTCAAAGTTTAAAAGAACCAGGTACCTTTTTATTAAGAGGTTCTTACTAGACATGGGCACAAACAGAAAAAAAAACCCGAACATGATGTTCGTTGTTCGTTGCCATCCACAAGCAAAGGAGGAAAAAATACGGGCAACCCTGGAACGTCAATAGCAGGGAACAAACAACAACTCCAGGGAACAAATTCACAATAGTTGTGTAATCTGTATATCATATGAAAGTGCAGAAGTGCAATAGTGCAATTATACAGTTAATAAATACACAATACAAAAATACAGTCATATTCAGTAAACCTATCATTTGAAAAGTCTTTGTCGTCCGTACAGTTCGTTTCATTCAGTTAAAGTGCCAAGTGTCTTATTTTGATAGAAAGCCGGAGGTGGAGATTCATAGAGAGGTGTTATGTCATTCACAGTCCAATAATTTAAATTATTCAAAAAACGCCGACGGGAATGTGCAGGCAAGTACCATTAACCCGTTTCGTGAGTGAAACTCACTTCATCCTGGGCATGAAAGAATTCAGGACTGGACACAAATGTGTTACAATCTCCAGCTATGTTCTCCTATGGCTTGTGAAGAGGTGGTGCTAACGGACCTAGCACCACCTCTTCACAAGCCATAGGAGAACATAGCTGGAGATTGTAACACATTTGTGTCCAGTCCTGAATTCTTTCATGCCCAGGATGAAGTGAGTTTCACTCACGAAACGGGTTAATGGTACTTGCCTGCACATTCCCGTCGGCGTTTTTTGAATAATTTAAATTATTGGACTGTGAATGACATAACACCTCTCTATGAATCTCCACCTCCGGCTTTCTATCAAAATAAGACACTTGGCACTTTAACTGAATGAAACGAACTGTACGGACGACAAAGACTTTTCAAATGATAGGTTTACTGAATATGACTGTATTTTTGTATTGTGTATTTATTAACTGTATAATTGCACTATTGCACTTCTGCACTTTCATATGATATACAGAATCCACAAGCAAAGAACAACGAACACTGATGAACATGATCCTGTCACGAACATGTTCGTTGTTTGTGGGGCCCAGCAGGCTCTCCTCCAGCCATCAAGATCCCTGCTGCATCACTCCCAGAAACTCTACCTGAGCAGGCAGCAGGAAATGTACCAGTAATAAATAATAGCTTGGCCCCAGAGCTTGGCAGCAGCCCTGGAACCTGAAGGGGCAGATCCCTATCCCACCACACAAAAAGAAAATTCAAGCTCCAATGCACTCACCCTGTCTCTCTAACAGCAGCTGTCTCTCCTTGAAAGCCAGAGCTGGGAGCCCCCCTCCCCCCTGGTCTTTTCCTCTTGTAACAAATTTGGAGCTCCAGTCCACACTTGGAAGGAAGACCTGTCGATCAAGCTAAATTGGGCTTAGATTGGGGTTTCCAGGGCAACAGCAGGAGTTCAGATAGAGTTCAGACAATCCCTGCCTGAGTTGCCATGGGAATTGATTGCAGGTGCCAGACTGTCTGGCTAGACTAACAGCAACTAACAGCAACAAACGAGGCTTGCAATGACCACCTGTTCGTTTAGAATGGGGCCTCACGAACAGCTTGTTCGCCAACAGCCAAACAGGCTCGTGGGCTTTTTTGCGTTCGTAATGCTGTTCGTGCCCATCTCTAGTTGTTACTGCAACTAGCCAAATTTCTTGATACAACCTTCAAACTATCAGAATATGTAATATTATTTTTCAGTTCCTAAGAAGTTCTGATGAGGGGTCTCAAGATAATTAAGGAGTTAGAGAATCTTTCCTATGAGGAAAGGCTAAGAGACTGAGGCTTTTAATTTTTTTTAAAAAAAAGAAAACTAAGTGGGGAAATTATAAGGGTTTATAAAATTGTGCACATGGTGGAGAAAGTAGATAGAACTTTTTCTCCCAGTTTCATAATACTACAATTTGGACAGACAATGAAGATTCAGGACATACCAAGGGAAGTACTCCTTCATTTAAATTTGGGTGTTAATTAATGGGAATAATTATTTATTATTTTTATTTTAATTATTTAACTTATAGTTCACTCTCCCCATAAACAGACTCAGAGCGGATAACAGCAATGTTTGAATCTACATAAAATTAACATTTAAAACCATAAAAACTTACAAATTCAGCAGTAAAATGAACAGCTCTAAGAGGCAGCCCATGCTACCCATTTCTAAAATGTTTCTATGGGTGGGAGGTGAGATTTCCAAGCAGCTGATCCTGGGGCTTAAATGCCCCTTTCCCTGCCACTGCGAAGCTGCAGGGAAAGGGGTATTTAAACCCTGGGATCAGCTGTTTGGTGGGAAATCCCTGCCAAGCAGCTGATCCAAGCCGGCTAGGGTTTAAATGTCCCTTTCTGTGCTGCCGTGAAGTGGCAGGGAAAGGGGCATTTAAACCCCGGGATCAGCTGTTTCGTGGGGAAATCCCTGCCAAGCAAGTGATCCAAACCGGCTAGGGTTTAAATGCCCCTTTCTGTGCCGCTGCAAAGCAGCAGGGAAAGGGGCATGTAAACTCCAGGATCAGCTGCTTGGAAATCCCCACCAAGCAGCTGATCAAAGGGGGGAGGGAAATGCCCTTTCTGAGTTGCTGCGAAGTGGCAGGCAAAGGAGCATCCCATCCCTGGTCAGGCAGCTGATCCAAGGGGGAGGGGAGAGGAATGCTCTTTCTCTGCCGCTTCTCAGTGACAGGGAAAGGGTATTTAAATGTTCCTTTCCCTGTCACTGCGAAGCACAGGGCAAAGGAGCATCCCTCCCCTTAGATTATCTGCCTGGAAACTCTGATTTTTTCACCCAATGGGAGGGAGGAAGAGGGAGCTCCCTCTTCCTCCTTCCCATTGGATGAAATAGCCACCCTGCATACTTTTAAAGCTCAGAGCAGCGCTGGCTATTTCATCCCATTGGGTGAAAAAGCCGGCATGGATACTTTCAAAACTCAGAGCAAAGCTGAAAAGCACTGCTTTGAGCTTTGAAAAATCCCACATTAGCTTTTTTATCCAATGGGAAGGAGTAAGAGTGAGCTCACTCTTCCTGCCTCCCATTCGGTGAAAAAGCCAGCGTGGAGTTTTTCAAAAATCAAAACAGCACTGAAAAGTTTCCAGGCTGGCTTTTTCATTCCATTGGGTGAAAAAGCCAGCTTGGAGTTTTTCAAAGCTCAGAGCACCACTTTTCATCGCTGCTTTGAGCTTTGAAAGTTTACAGGCTGGCTCTTTCATCCAATGGGATGGGGGAAGAGGGTGAAAAAGCCTGCAACAACTCCTGCTTTGATCTTCTGTATGCTCCGAATTTTTATGAAGCATACTGAAGCGGCTGAAATGCCCAAATCCTAAAATGGCTTGCCGCTTCGGGTTTAGGGGTATTCCAGATTGTTTTGGGGATTGAAACCCAAATCTTTTTCCCGTGCACACCCCTGTCCATAACCCAGCCTCAGCAATATGCCTGGTGGAATATCTCTGCCTATCTTCATGGAGGATGGGTCCATCCATAGACAGTAGGCTTAAAGACTAAAAGGAAATTGAATATCAGGAGCTAGGAGGCAACATTAGGGCACATCTGGGCTATATGCCCTCTTTCTTAATCCTTTGGGGCCTTTGATTGACCATTGTGTGAAAGGGGACGCTGAACTTGATAAACCACTTGTTTAAACAGCAGATCTCTTCTCGTGATCAATTTGGGCAGCCCTGACATGTCAGAGCAAGGTTTAGATTCCCTGGTCCATCAGATCCTACAGGATCTAACATAACTTACAAACTGTATGCCCCAATTATTCTACTCTTTTATTAAAATATCCAAATGTTTCTGCCTTTTTCCTGGCACATTTAGTGAGGGCACTCTCCCCGTTAGTCCTATTAAGATTATAATCAAATGTAAGTAGAATTCACTTACTTAATGTAAAAAGAGTTTTTTCCTTCCGTTGTGGGAGACGCATCTATCATCCAGACATGAAATGAGGATAAGTGAGCTTGACATGCAAAAATGTGTCCCTGGGCTTATCAGGTCCTATATACAATTTTTAGTAACATTCTGCAAGAAACTTTACCAGACTTCTCAGTATTCAGACCATACCCAAGACTGCTTCCCTTGAGAGAGTCTGATTAAGAATCAATCCCACCCAAACACATAGTGTTCTGGTTTCATACAGGAAACCCTATTCCATATGAGTGCCCCATTCTTTGGTTTTAGGCCAGGTACCTTGGCTCTCTTTGCAATCTAGATGTTGTTGCCTCTCCCCATGTGATTTATGGTGCAAAACACAGAGTATTTAAGCATTAGTCTAATTAATATTCACAATCATGAGAAATTCTTTATGCAGAGACCATCAGAACAATAATTAAAATATAAATTTTCTCTGCTTTTTTAGCAGGGAGAAACAAATACCGTTAAACAATACTGAACTAATAAAACAACAGCTTTCCATTAAAGGAAGGCACCATGCAGTAATTAGCTTTAGCACATAATTACTAATTGTGCTTGCCCTTGGAGTTATTGCATAGGTCACTTATACAAAATATTCTAAACTGAGAGCATGCAGAACAATGCAACACTACCCTGAATCAATATCTCATACCCCACAAAATAAACTGCAAAGTGTTGTTTACTAATAGCATATTTTACAATTCGTTCTGCTGAATGCCAAAGTCATTTGGAAGAGGTAAAATTTCACATTCCTTGTGAAATGAAAATGTCATATGCACACACCTTTTGAAAATACTGTTAACATTTACATTTTGGCTCCCACCAGTGTAAATTGTTTTCCACCAACTCCATCTGCTGAGTAGTGTGAGATGCTTTTTTGCCATATTCAGTTCTTGCAACTATCACTCAGGTCTTTGTAATCATAGTGCTCTGGGCTGATTTCTACTCTATTTTGAGATGGAAAAGTCACCCTGAAGTATTTTTTTCCCTTTAGTTTTTACATTATGGAGTGGTCTTGTAAAAGCAGCCCCATGAATAAATTACAACTTACTATTTTCTAGAAAATAGCGCTGTAATAACTAGGCAGACCACGTAAATCCAAATACTTTGAGCTGAATATTCTGAACTGAGTTATGAGAAGTCCACACATTCTGAATTTTTGTACGGTTTCCCTGTAGAACTTCAGTCTTGTGTACTTGTTAGCACAGAGAGCGACCATTTGTAGCCCTTTTTTTGAAGCATAATAGTTACACCAGTGATATATAGTCCCCCAAACATGTGGAGACATGTACAGCATGGGTTATTTTTTTTTCAAAACTACTTTTCATGTCAGCATGGATATATACAATATACTTTAAAAGCATCTATTGTTTTTTTAAAAAAGCTTTATTTGTTCCCCTCCAATGGCATGGTTTCTCCATGCATGTACCCTACACTCTGGATTATGGATTTAGCTAGCTATGTTGCTGAACATGTGTGTAACATGTTTCTGCAGCAGTTAGACTTAGGGCAAACTAGATGAGATAGTGTCCTGCCTTTGCCCCGTGCTGTTTTTCCAATCCAAAATGGTGCAAGGAGGATGTAATGACAAATAACTCGTCCCAGTGCCATTTTGCTTAGAAAAATGGCACAGGGGGTGGGGGGAGGATCCTCTCCTTCTCATGCTGCAGTGTCCCTGACCAGAACTGGTCCCCTGAAGCACAGTTTAAAGGAGTTCCTAGGAGGGCACTCACTTTTTAAATGGTGGTGCATTGCTGGGGCAAACTCAGGAATGCCCATCCCATCTAGATTGGCCCTTCGTGTACTTCATTTCTGGAACCAAATCACTTTGCCCTTTATCTTTTACTCAGAACTACAAACTGACTTTTTACTGTGCTTAAATTTTTCACCTAACTCAACAAATGATAAAAGAAGAAAAACTTCTGCAGATAGCAATAAATATGCATATGCCATTGGATGCCACTGAACTATGTAACCAAAAGGTACTAGCAAATAATGCTTTGTGCAGATAGGGAGTGGAAATAGCATGTTCCTTGATACTTCAGTTTGAAATCCTACTTCACAACTCTGGAGTTTACAGACTATTTTTTAGAATGGAACTGATCTTCTTTTTTTCAGCTTAGAGGATTAGCTCATGTAGCTGGATTTCAGAAATCTGAGGAAAAGCAGCATGTAATTTTGTTCTCTATGGATTTTTTTAAGACCTCAGGAGGAATACAGCAAAAGATCAAACCTTGCTGTTTACTTTATCTAGCATAAAAGAGACAGACTGAATTAAAATTTGCAGATATTTTGCAGGTGCATATCAAGGATGGTATATCATATCACTAAACCATATCCATATAATTCTAGGCATACTTATTCAGCACCCTCAGAGAATTAAATGTGATTTCCATAGTGCTGAGGACAGTTCTGAGAAATGGAGCAAAAGAAATATTGTCTGGGCAGAATATTATCTTCTTCCTCAAATATGCTTGTGTGATGGGGTTGCTCACTTTTGATTTCCAAAAATATCATGATTGAGTGGGACATAGGGATAAATTTGGAGAGCTAGGAGGAGGTCCAGCAAAGTTTTGCCAGTCATAATTGACTGTTATTGATGTTATTTATTGATGTTACATGGCAGAACGTTATGAACAATAGGGTGAGAGCAGCAGCAAAAGTATTTTAGGGTAGTTCTGAAATGCATTGGCCTTTTAGTCTCTGGTGCTGATGATTTGCTGGAGCATGTTTTCCTGACTGAGTTTTTTTTCTTTTTCTTTTAACATCAGCCACAAATAACTTTGATAAATCTTCTCTGTCATTTTCAACAAGCCATGTGATAAAGCTGTGTGTGTTATGTGCCATCAAGTCGCCTCTGACATATGGCGACCCTATGAATGAAAGACCTCCAAAACATCCTATCATTAACCGACTTGCGCAGATCTTACAAACTGGAGGACATCACTTCTTTTATTGAGCCAAGCTATCTCATTTTAGGTTTTCCTCTTTTCCTACTGCCTTCTACTTTTCCTAAAATTATTGATTTTTCCTGAGAATCTTATCTTCTCATGATGTGGCCAAAGTACAATAGCCTCAGTATTGTCAATTTAGCTTCTAGGGAGAATTCAGGCTTGATTTGTTCTAGTACCCACTTATTTGTCTTTTTGGCCATCCATGATATCCGCCAAACTCTCTTACAGCACCACATTTCAAATGAATCAATTTTCTTCCTGTCAGCTTTCTTCACTGTCCAACTTTCACATCCATACATTTTAATGGGGAAAACCTGTAGTATAATGGATAGTAAAGAGTTAACTGGAACCTGATTATGGGATGGAGGAAAACTCCCCCCCACCCCGACTGTTCTCTTACTTACTTTCCTTTCTATGATAGTTTGTTGTTAGTTGAATAAAGCAGTGTTACATTCAGCAGCTCCTGTGAGTACAGTGATTTATTGTATTACCACAGAGTGATTACAAAATTGGCAATGAGGTGGGATTCTAAGCATGGCCTTGTATGGAAAAAAATGGGGAATTTAATCTAGAAGAGGATTGGCAGCAATACATTAAAAGACTGGGCCATTATTTTCAGGCAAATGATATCACAGAAGCAGCTAAGCAGAAAGCCATATTTCCCAGTGTCTGTAGCAGCAAAACCTATGCACTCTTCTGCATCTTGAGAAACCTGGAGACAAAAGTTTAATGGTTTTGCAAAAGGTTTTGACTGAAAATTACACTCCTAAACCAAATGTCATTGTGGAACGTTTTAAATTCCATAACAGAATGAGAAAAGAAGGAGGATCTATAATAGACTATATAAAAGGTAAAGGTAGTCCGCTGTGCAAGCACCGAGTCATTACTGATCCATGGGGAGACATCATATCATAACGTTTTCTTGGCAGACTTTTCATGGGGTGGTTTGCCATTGCCTTCCCCAGTCATCTACACTTTACCCCCAGGAAACTGCATACTCACTTTACTGACCTCGGAAGGATGGAAGGCTGAGTCAACCTTGAGCCAGCTACCTGAACCCAGCTTCCACCAGGATCAAACTCAGGTCATGAGCAGAGCTTGGGCTGCAGTACTGCAGTTTACTACTCTGTGCCATGGGGCAGACTATATAGCAGAGCTTTACAAACTTACAGAACGCTGCTCATTTGGAAATGTTTTGGAGGATATGTTAAGAGATTTGTCTATGGAGTGCAAGATGAAAACATAGAAAGGAAAGTAAGTAAGAGAACAGTCTAGGAGGTGGAGTTTTCCTCCATCCCATATTCAGGTTCCAATTAACTCTTTACTATCCATTTTAATACAATACCATTGATTGGATTATCTTGATCTTGGTCCCCAAAGAACATTTTTATCTTTAAGGATCTTATCTAGCTCCCTCACAACTGCTCTTCCAAGTCTCAGTCTCCTTCTGACTTCCACATTGCATTTCTTTTAAGACTCTCCATAGCTTTTTATGATCCACACAGACAAAAGCTTTGCTATAATCTATAAAACACAGGCTGATTTTCTTCTGAAATTCCCTAGTATGTTCCATTAGCCATCGTAAATTTGCAATGTGATCTCTAGTGCCTCTTCCTTTTCTGAATCCAGCTTGAACATATGGCATTTCTTGTTCCATATATGGTAAGAGTATTTGCTGTAGAATTTTGAGCATCATATTGCTTGCATGAGAAATTAATGCGATAGTCCAATAGTTGCTGCACTCTTTGGCATCCCCTTTTTTTTGGAATTGTAATGTAGACTGAATGTTTCCAGTCTGTGGGCCATTGTTTTCTTTTCCATATTTGTTGACATATTCTTGTTAAGATTTGGATGGACTTCATTTCTGTAGCTTGAAATAGCTCTATTGGTATTCCATCTACTCCAGGTGCTTTGTTTCTCTCAATTGCTTTGAATGCAGCTTTTACCTCAGTTTCTAGGATTTCTGGTTCTTCATCAAAAGATTCTTCACCAAAAATATCTGTCATCCTTCCATCTCTTCTGTATAGTTTTCAATGTATTGTTTCCATCTTTTCTTTATTTTTTCCTGATTGGATACTATATTTTCATTTTGATCTTTCTGCATCCCAAACTGCAGCTTGAATTGCCCTTTGATTTCCCGGATATTGTGTAACAGATCTCTTGTTCTTCCTTTTTTTGTTGTTCTCTTCTGTTTCTTTGCACTGGTTATTATAATAGATTTCTTTATCTCTGCATGTAAATTTCTGAAAAGCTGCATTTAGAATTCTGACTCTATTTCCATCACCTTTTGCTTTTGCTTCCCTTTTGCAATTTTTACAATTTTAAGAGTTTTGCCATTTTAAGAGTTTCCTCAGTCATCCATTCAGGATTCTCCTTTCTTTTGACTACAGGGATACTCTTTGCACTAGAGATGGGCATGAAATGGGAAAAAATGAAATGAGCATTTTCTATTTCGTTGCATTCCACGAATCATGAACTTTCACAAAATTGTCCCATTTTGCAAAACAATTCATTAGTTTCATGGTTCATCAGAACCCAGGGCACTTCAATGGCCATCTTCATACCCAGAGATGCCAAACTCACAGGGAGACTTCAGCAAGCTCTCCTCCACCCACCCTCACCCAACAAGCCAGCAAGAACAAATGCTCTAAATAAGAATGTAAGCAAAGAAAATTAAAGAAAAAAAATAGGCCTCAGTCAAGCTAAGCCCCAGAGCCAGGCAGTACCCTAAGACTGGGGTTGGGCGGGGTGGAGGAAAGAAGGCACCCTCACCCAATAATCTTCCCAGCAAGGCCAAGAGCTGAAAATAAGAAAGAGGCTTTTCAGTCTCTTTTAAAGCAGCAGCAAATCCAGCCACACTCCAAATTCCATCAACAGGTCCTCCCTCTCCCTCTGTCTACTGGAACGGAAAAGCATGAGGCAGAGACCTGTGCCTTATATAAGAAATGCTCACATAGAGCAGAACAGGAGGTCTCTAGTTAGCAGACAGACCTGCCTAACAGGGTTTGGAGGAATGAGATTGGTGTTCCCATGGCTACAGAAGGTCCATCTCCTCAGTTGCCTAGGGAATTAACCCCCCTGCTCCTTGCTGTATAGGGGAGAATGGAAGCTCTCTAGTTGGCAGGGAGAGCTGCCTATCAAGATTATGTGGGCTAAGATTGGGGTTTCCAGTGGCAACAAAAGTCTGCAGACATTCCGGGCCTATGTTGCCTAGGGAATCAATGGATTGGCACCAGCCTATCTGACATCATGATTCATTCACGAATCGAACAGATCAGCCCCAAAAGTTATGAATTTTGTGAAAACTGCAGCCCCATGAAATGTGTTTTGCGAAACATGAATCAGCCTGAAAAGTCATGAATTTCATGAAAACTGCAGCCCCATGTTTCCCAACATGTTTCGCAAAAGATGAATCGGCCTGATTCGGCACATAACTTGATTCATCTACTTTGCACATTCTTCCTTGATAATATCTCTGGTTTCAGCCCAGTTATTCTGGTTTTTTGCAAATCTACTCCTTACATGAACTTTAAATTCTTCAGGAATATCTTTTAGATTGTATTTTGGCACTATGATTCTTTTAGTATAGCGATTCTTTTAGTTTACTGATAAAGCTACTGTGACTTAATTTGGGGGGGGGGATATTTATATTGGGATGGCCCACAATTCAGTAGCAGAATACAAATTTTACCTGTGGGAGTTCACATGCTTGAATCCACCAAAATGTTTCTGTAGGCAGAAGTTCTAACCACTTTGTTGGGAACAGGTGTCAAAATGATGTGGTGGATCTAAGCCACTGATTTAGTTCCTGGCATCTCAAGAAATTTTGGATACCTGCAAAAGTCCTGTCTTGTAGTATAAATGACTTCAATGTGGTAATCATGCCAGAGCTGGCTTTCAAGAAGGGGATTGTCCCAGAAAGCCATTCTTCATAATCCTGACCCTTTTAAATTACACTCCCAACCAGGTTATAGTACTGAGACAGCTTTGAGAGTTCTGGTGAACAATCTAAGCCAATAGAAGAAAACCTTCCCATTTAGCTCTTTCAGTTGTCTTAGAAGCATTCAGTAGTTTTGGAATACTTCCGCACCAGTTAACACAAGTAGTTTAGTTTACATTAAGATAATCCAACTTTTACTTGATGGAACACATAAAAATGATAGCATTAGCAAGGGCATGTTCAACCCACTAGGGCCTACTCGTATGGAATTCATAGAAGTAATGCCATCACCTACATTTAAAATCTATATGAAACTGCTGATGGTATCTTCTAAAGCTTCAGAATGGCATGTCCTTGTTTTGGTGACAATATTTATCTCTAAATTTCATTAACTAAGCTGTTGTGAGGCCACTGCCAAGTGGAAAAGGTTAAACAATTGGAAACTGAATCAAGACATGATGGTGTTCATGCTATTGGGGATACTGGGTAGCCTGGGAGGGTTCCCTATGGCTTATGAAGTCAGAGTTTACTGATGTTTAATATGGAGATTGTGTTCTTTTTTACTGGAAAAGGATTCTTTCCACTCCCATATGCTCCTTTGTAGCCTCTTAATATTTAGTACTCCAGTCAGTGTCCTTTATATGGTGCTTTCCTTGAATAGATTTGAATGTTTTAAACT
This sequence comes from Eublepharis macularius, assembly GCF_028583425.1. NCBI lineage: Eukaryota > Metazoa > Chordata > Lepidosauria > Squamata > Eublepharidae > Eublepharis > Eublepharis macularius. The sequence goes on along the minus strand of NC_072790.1, from coordinate 92,134,794 downwards.
GATGCAAATTCTGCCTCATGTATTTTTTAAAGATTTATGTGTCACCTCTTGACCAAAGCACCCAATTCAACTTATAATAGAAACATACAAAATGTCTACTTTAAATATATATATACCCAGCAACAGAAGCATAAAACCTATTGATATAAAAGGGCTGCCTCTTCCAAAATTAGCCCATCACCACCTTAAATCAGTGCTTCTACTCCCAAAACAGGTTATACTACTGTCACAAGAGTTCATGCATTTTTAATGGCTGTGTCCAATTATTCTCTAAGACTGGGATTTTTCTTTACTAGCCTCTCATTAGGCTTGTAAGATTTTCATTTGTTTGTTTTATAAGACGTTTACAGATTGGTTTTATGGTCTTGTTTGACAGCAGTGTGAAGGTTGTGGGAGGAGCCTGCTACCACAGTCTTGCTCCCTTCTACATATTCAGTTTAGTGTACACATGGAAAAAGCTGTAAAAACAGCTATAGTTGTGTCCTTTTCTGGTAAAATACATGCAAACAGGGGCCTGGCTCAGATAGGATAGGATAGGATAGGATAGGATAGGATAGGATAGGATAGGATAGGATAGGATAGGATAGGATAGGATAGGCAGACAGAGACAAACCGAGCAAATGACATAATTTACACACATTCATTAAAATGATGCTGTTACATGATTAGTTTCTGGAATTAGTTGCCAAGCACCAAAGGAAAACGTAATAAAGCAACCTGAATTTTGCAGTGTGCATCTGGAGGAGGGGCTATGATCAGAACCCAAGTGTTGTCTGAGTGCTTGATATTTCTGTACAGTATTTTCTATTTTAGTTCCAAATATATTGAGCACAAACTTAACTGCATGTCACAACTCTGTGACACAAGGCCCATCACTTTAAATAAGAACATAGTGCCACTCATGAAAGGAAAGCTGCTTACAATGGGAGGGGGGGAGAGCAACATTTTATGGCAAAAGGTCTAAATGAAAATTATTAAAGAAAGGATCAAGCATTTATTACATGCCACTCTGGAGATCTGACAGGAGTGTTTTAAATAAACAACACACAATTTATTATTATTTGGCATCACCAGCTCGTAAAGATGAGACTTGAATTTAACAAATAAAAATTAAACCAAAAATATGCAGCTACAATCCAGCATGGATTTCATTGATTTAAGCATGCTCGGCTCTGTGTTGGATCGAGGCCAATATTTGTTTTGATAGCTTTCATTCATTGCAATGCATTTAAGCTCAATTTAAAGCTCTGGGGCACCCTGGGGATCTTTTGTAAAGCTCATTCTGCCGGCTTGTATTTATCACCTTCAGATTCACTGCTGACAATTTAATTTTTGCCTCTGAAGTTTCCAGGGTTTTGCCTGAACCCATTCTCATCCCCGAGAAATTAAAATGATTTTAAAAAAATCTAATTGTAGAACACAGTCACACCACAATAGTCCCTACTGAAAGTATATACACAAGCTCTTTGAATCCACAATGAGCAGCAGTTTAGTCCCAATGAAGGACTGCAGACTGTTCCTAAAGCCCTTCCACACGTGCTGGACTGGCAGCTGGTTAAGTCTCTACCCTGCTATTTTAAATGGCAGCACAATATTCTCTTTTCACCTATACTTCCCTGGCAAAGCCAATGGTTCTGATGGTTCAATGAAGACATTGCAGAGAACATCACAGCAATGTGAGTTTCCCTTTAGGTTAAGACCTCATTTTCAGGGAGGTGATAAACAACATGTTTCCAATATGCTCATTAAAAATGAAGTAGATAGTTATGAAGTCCAACCGAGAAAAACACTTGGTTATAACTATAGTTTATCATTCCCTTAACAGTTTCTATAACGCTGTGCTTGAAATAAGTCATCAGTAAATCAATATTTATTAATTATTTATATTGCACCCTTAAATATATAGAACTTTCTAACTGCCCAGGTCCATGCCATGCTTATAATCATAAGCTGCTTATTACACGATGCCTCCTATAAAGCATTTATAGCACACCATTTAATCTAAAACATGGTCTATAAATTGTGTTAGATTAAACAAGGGAGATTTTTCCCAAAAGGATGGAAGTATTCATCCATTCATGCATTCATTGTCAGTCTCTCTCCCTCCCTCCCTCCAAGTGAAGAAATATTGTTGTTACACTCAGTTCTGGGGGACCTGAGATGCACTTATGTTAAAAGATAATTCTGTGGTGCTTGAAAGGAATATCGTCACATAAATAGTTTGGAAGATACAGATTAATTGCAGTTAGATCAACTGGTAAATACTCCACAATTTTCACTTTTAACCGCATGAAATCACTTGTAGAACTATGCATGAGTCAGATCAGCACATTTCATCCAGATTTTAGTCCATCATAAAAGTGAGTCAACTGAAGCTGGAAAACCCATCCAAGATTTGTGATGATATTGGTTGGAATTACTATGATGTGCTACAATTATTTGAACAATAGGTGTCCAGATGTCCCTGAGACCAGCTACTGCTTTCCAGGTGACCTCATGAACTGGAGTAATGCAGGGACTAAAGACAAAGTACTTGCTGTTAAGCACAAGATTGAAGAACCTGAAGAATTTCTTCCTGCAGCATGAGAACTATGAGCATCAATTGTATCTATGGATTTTGCAGTGTAAGAAATGCTGTAGCATCAAGCTGTGATGTTGCCACTATTGGAAATGGAACAACTATACAGTAATTGGTTGAACTGTACACTGGTTGCCTACCTCTCATGGGGCTCAGCCATGTACTTAAACAAAAAAAATCTGGATATGAATTTGATGGCTTCCACAGATAAGTTTGACCACAGTTTGTCTTGCAGCATTTCCTGACAAAGATAGGTAGGGCTGATCATCATTAAAATTCAGCATACATGATCTGGACTTGATGTATTATAGAAAATGACAGCTAGTGATGCTATCCCCCCCCCAATGCTACTGTAACAAATTTGATAATGCTGGCATAATGATGAGCTCTGACAAGGCCCTTAGGTGTTTCTTCCAGATCTTGAAAACAGCTGAGAAGAACAAGGGCCAATCTGCACTCTGAAGCACAGAGTGCATCCACTCGTTCGACCTTGCGAGTCTGAAAAAGCCCAAAAGTAACCAGTTCTCTTTCTCTGTCCCTAGTGTCATCCTGTGTGGAGGCTATACTATGCAGTGGCTGTCCACTTCTGCTGGGGCACAGCCATGTAACTTTCAAAAATAAAATTTCTGAATAGGAATTTCATGCCAAAAGGAAAAGAGATTTTCTTTTACCCCTTTTTTGCCATGTTGGACCTTGCAAGTATATACGAAAGCATAGGACAAGCTCTTAGGATAGTGTTAAGCACTGGAAGGGGAGAGTCTATCTGGCAATTAATCAGCTACTTGGCCTAAGGCACATCACAAATGAAAGTCATATGATTAACATATTTATACTGAGCTGGACTCAAACACTCCTTCCCACTAACTAAGAATCTTAGTGGACTGGAATCTGGATCTAATCCACTGTTTGCATTGCCAGCATGAAGGGAGAGTATAGAGAAAGAAGGAGATTCAGAGACCATGCATGGTATAAAAAGGTATAAAAAGGCCACAACTTTATTGCTAACAGCTTAACAGAGCATTAGCACTGCATAGGGCATGGATCCCTTATCAGCTGACTCACCTGTCAGCCAAACACCCATTCACCCCCTCAGAACACCAGCTGAGGGGGAGAGTACCATGGAATGATCAAAAGCGGGACTGCACATGGGTGTATGCCTCTGTGTGGTTCCCCTGTCACCAGAGAGCGAGCATATCCAGACAGCCCCCAAGCTGGGCTTGTCACTGCCCTGATCCCCAGATCCCATAAGGAGATCCCCATTATGGGTAAACAGAGCATTCAGGCCTTGTTAACCCCAAATGGATCCGTGTCCAATGCCAAACAGTTGTGACAGTGTAAATAACCAATAATCAGAGTAACCCCAAAAGAACCTGCATGCAAGAACACAATGAAGGTAGGGAGGGCCAGGTGGGAACACTGACTCACAGAGAAACATAAGGCGGCGAGGGTGGCAGCACAGAATAAGGCACAGGGCACACCCCCAGTCAGGCCAGCCACTTCTCATTGGCTGGCCAGGCCATGGCCTGGCAATAGGCTCCCGCCAAATCATGCAGGCCCAGAAAGAGCCACCCCAGGCCGAACCAGGCTGCCACCACCATGAGCTTCTGCCAGCCTCCCTCACTCTGCAGCCCTGCAAACTGACCCTCTGGTAAGTTGGTGAGCTATAGCTTTTAATTTTAGGTACTTTTTTGTAAGAACCTTTATGTATAAAATGCTGCACTGTTTATTGAGGCAAAAAACCTGCATAAACATATTAAATTTCAATGTTATCTCTAACAATATATTGGGAGATCCCCACTATGTACTTTTTAGAATGAAAATTAGGACAGTAAGAAAGAAGCCAGCTGCACATTGCTACGAGCTGGAATAAGATGCTATAGATAAAATTATACAGCTTTAATTAGGCATAACATTAAACCCATTCTGGTCATGTGTATTTCATCATATTTACCACACCAAATGTACACCTCCATAGTAGCAAACTCTTACAGGTGTATATTTTGATCTCAATTTGCATGTAAATATGGAATTCTTAAATAAGCTAATACCAGCTTCAGCAGAAGCAATGCGTATCTCTCAAAGCTGCTGAGCTTAGAATGTGCAGGTTTTTATCTGGTGAGATGTGTGTTGAGCTTCAGACAAGTGGATGAATAACTCAGAACCACGAGAATACATCACAGGATTAAAACTATGAATCTTCTTACAAAATGTCAACAACATTGTTCATAGAGTACTCTGTAAACAGAACTCTCTGATTTCTTTTCTTACTGAAATGGCAAGGTGATATTTTTCACATGAAATCTGTAGATCTGTTTTCTTGAGTCCAGACTCCTTAGATAATTGCTAGAATGTACCTTTAGCATTTAATGCATTAAACTGAAATTTGCATCTCTCATTTTGATGTCAATACAAATCAAATGTATTACAACACTTTATGGAGAAGGTATACTGGTTTATCTGTACACATTTCAAAGCATCTCAATAACAGCATAGAAGTGGTATGTTTAAAAAAAATCACTGTTTTTAAAAAACAGTTTTTTAAAAAAACATTAAGCGTCTGCACAAATACATCCATGTAAAAGAAGTATAAAGAAGCATAGCCCTGCTTACCTGTGCTATCATCATAAACAACAGTGACAGTTTTCCACTTGAAGAACTGCACAAGGTCAAGAATGGCACGGCTGAGTGAAGAAAAATCTGGATAAAGACTGACATAGAAAGAGTCTTTGTTGTCTGAAACCTGATGCTTCCAGCGAGTCTGTATATGTGGAACCCCCAAGGCATTGCAGATAGATTGCACTGCATTCGCTGAAGAGCTATGTGAAGGTCCAAAGATAGCTGCTACTCCAAGAGAGAGCTGATCACAAGCTGAAAAGCAAGACATGCATGATCAACAATATGCAAAGCACAGGGGCACATTTTCCAGAAAACTGCCTACCAAGCAAGGCCTCATTTGATAGCAAGATCTCCTTCCTAAAAATTATAGCCACCATTGTCTTACAGAATGAATTGCTGCAGACAGAAAATTTATTTTAAAGGTACTTGAAATTTTAAATATTAAGCCATATATATGTGCATTAAAATGGAGCTCACCAACTATGTCAACAGACCTTTGGTTGGTCCTTGTTATGGGTCTCTAGATGTCTGGAAAGGAAGAACAGATTCTACCGCAATCATTGCAGATGAATCCAGTGACTAATTTTCAACCCTTTCTGCTACATAACCAGTTTCTTAAGACATGTTAAGTTCACCTAAAATGCCTTGTTTTTGTAGAATGGATGCGGATATTACAGGAATTGTACTGCAAGAGCTCCACTTCACGTTGATATTTTCTTTGTACTACCTTGTCTACTCATCCATTTTACAGTAGTTAGCTGAGATAGACAGCAGGGGTCAATCAGATCTATGTACTGTATCCTGCACATAGTTATTATCAGTTCTATATCTAACAAAGAGAATAAATTATGTTAATGGCACTAAACAGTTCTATCTTATATCTGCCTGAAGCATTGTTTTCCATTGGTACTATAACACAAATTGTCCATTTATGTAGAAAGGTTGAGTAAGGCTCACACGAACTGGGAAGGGCAAAATCAGAAATCAACTGCACCAGGGAAGTCCACGTTGATATGTAAAGGAACACAGATCTGCAATCAGGACCAAATAACTGCCCTTGGATAAGTGATACTCTTTCTGCCTTCATGGCAGTAGAGATAAAGAACAAGCCACCATTTGTGTAGTTACTTGTAGCCAATCCAGATATGACATTGGGGAAGCCATGCTTAGAACCACAGATTTATTAATGAACAGCACTGGGCAGGGATGAGGGAAGATGTGGATTCAAGTTATAGCATTAGGGAAGGAGCTTAATTCTCACCTGCATCAAAAAAAAATCCATGATAGTGGTGTAATGAGAGTGAGATAAACCCCTTTTCTGCAGTGCTGCAGATCAGACCTGTACTGGAGTACCTGTAGTGTCTTTGTGCAGCTCATTTATACATCTAGAAATTCACACATGAATCCGCCAGGGTCACATGTGGTTTGGCACTCAGCCATTAAGTTTTTCTGCAGAGGATAATTCATGGAAAGTGCCTCGTTTTATTTATGCACTTCTTAATGTACCCATTTTTTCCCTTATGGAGATTCAAGTTTAATGCAGGTCTCTTATGCTAGGCTTTAGTTTATACTACTAACCATACAATAGCCATTATCCAGATAATGTACATAAGGCACCATTTGCTGAAGTCACAGGTCACTACAATTAGTGGGAGCTCAGTTATTGACTTCAATGGCATGTAGATTAACCCTATATGTTTGGCACAGCCACTCACCTTTGTGCAATTTTATTTAGAAAAATAAGTCAGAATTATACACCAATGCACTGCTTTTCACAACTGTAGTTGCACAGTAGTTACACAGATGCTAATTGGTAATAACAGCAATGGCTGGCAGATGGATGTTTCTTTTCCAACAGACTTCTCTTTTTAAAGATGTATTGAAGCATGTTTTGAGGGTTTACAGCCACTTTATCTGATGCATCTTTTTGTTTTTGCTCTGACAAACACAACTAACTATCCAAGCATATTCTGCAGGGATACTGTATATACAGGGTTGCTGCATATATACTATTCTTAGTTCAAACAGTATTTTAAATCAATTCTGGCTTTATCTCGGGATTCTTTTTCTGTATGGTGCTTTTAAAATCAAATTGGTTGTCCATTCCAGACCATAGGCTGCCTACAAAGGTACTAGATCTGCTGAAATTCAAGTGTTTGGACTTCACTAGCCTAAAGTCTTGTGATGAGCAATCTTCCTCCTTGCTAATGTAAGACTCATGAGCCACCACAGTAGCTGAGAACATAAATCTGCTTATTAAGGCTCCTGTCACAATAAATACCCCATTTTACCAGAGCCTTTCACCTTTCATTCCTGATTTCTTAAAACATACAGAAATAGCTGCCAAAGGTGAACAGCTATTTGGAATCCACAAAGTCATGAAAGCAACTTTTATGAAAGTAGAGTATTAGACTTGTGCCAAGGGAGTGGCAAATCTCTGCTCCTTTGGCAGGCCTGAAAAAATAATTTCCACAGTCAGTTTCCCATTTCTCAAATAAGAAATAGCCTTTCTTACGGGGCTATTGTCCAAATTAAAGAAATAACTAACATATACAACATAGTGTAAATTAAAAATTCAATGGAGAATAAACATACAGATGCCATGCCCGCTGGAACAACTTTCTTTGTTATGTCCGCTTCTTTGTTTGTGGGTGAGGAGTCTGGCTCTCCTGGCCAGACAGCCACCAGCTGCTAAAGCTGGGGGCTGCCTTTGCCACCCTGGAAAGAGGAAGTGGCAGCAGGGTCCTTCCTGGGCATAACAGACCTCGGGCTTAGGGGTGGAGCTTGGTGCCTTATAAGGCGGCTCTGCTCCTCAAGTGGGAAGTTACTGCCTCGTACTCAAGCAGGCAAGAGCACATCAGCTGCTCTCCCTTTGCTTGCCAAGCACCAAGTCAAAGAGACCCAGTTTGAGGGCTGGCACAAGTCGTGGTTTGCCCCTGGGGCCGGATGGCTTTTGGGGCCTTACAAGCAGCACGGGGCTTTGGCTCCTCACCTCAGCCCCATTTCACCAGTGATCTGCATGTCCCCTTTGCCAGGCATTGGTACTGGGAAACCAGGACAGCTGGGAAGTGGTGTGCAGGTTACTAGTAAGGTCAGGTTGGAAGGTACCACTCTGCCCGTGGCAGCATCACAGGAGATCAGGTTCACCAGGGATAAGGTCACCATTAGAGTGAGGTGTTCCAAAATGGACCAACAGCAAAAAGGGACCATAATACAGCTAGGCCCCTGTGCTGATCATTATACCCATTTATACCCTTTGGTGATATTTGGAGGTCCAGGGGAATGAAGCGGGTGCTGTTTCACCACAGCAATGGCACACCCTCTTACATGGTGCCAGTTTTAGACAGTAACTGAACGGGTACTGTTGAAGTTAGGTTTGGAAGGCGTCAAATTCAACTCCCATTCCTTTCGAATTGGAGCTGCCTCTATGGTGGCAGCCATGGCAAACCTGGGACTGGTTATCCAATGGGTTAGCCGGTGGTGGTAGGCTGCATACTAATCCTATGTGTGCCCCTTGGTAGTGCTGAAAGTTGTGGTGTTATTAATTGAGCTTTTTCCTTAGCTGCTGTGTTTTGCCATGAGAGGCTGAGGAACCTCATCTGCAAGTACAGCATGGTACTTAGGGTGGCTCATCAAGCCAAGAGGACTCCAATTGGGTCTCAGTTGGGCCTCAGTGGATGGGCTGTTGCTGAGTGGCAGGGCCACTGGAGCCTGAGATGCCTGGGGCTCCTGCCACTGTTGTTTGAGGGGAGGAAGGGTCCTCTGCCCCATATACTAATCATTCACCTTGGAGGGAATGACCTTGGTTTGGTCAAGGGCAAAGCCGTGTCATTGCAGGTGCAGGCTACCTGCAGTTCATTGGCAAGCAGGGGCATGGAATCTTCATTATTTGGTTTGCAATACTCCCGTGTCTGGTTTGGCGGGGAACTTGGGATCCAAAGGGCATTGACAGGGTGCAGCACAGGGCCAAGGCAGAAGGCTCTGGAAGAGGGGTTGGGGGTATATCTGTCTCATCCCAACATAAGAGCCAAATTTTCCAACCTGTATAGAGAGGATGGTGTCCACCTCTCAGGAAAAGGCATTTTCTTGGTTGATTTATGGCAAAGGCTACGGGAGGCTTTAGACCACCTGGTGGGTACAAGGGCCTAAGTAGAGGCTTGGCCTTGGCAATGGTGATGGCAGGGTAGAGTTTGGGCAAGGAGAGCAGGTCAGTGAGCACCCTTGGCACCTCCCCATTGTTAGGGGAATTGGGGTCTGTCTGGATCAGCAGGGGGGCTGTACAGCTCCCAGGTGTAAGGGCAGATTGCTGATGGGACCCTCTGTACAAGTACTTCTCTCAGGCTGTATGGCTTGGGGTGGATGGAGCTTGAAGGGGGGAGTATCCAGTTGGCCTGGCTGGCCGAATCCAAGTCATGCATATGGATGGCTTGCACGTAGGGCAGAGGGGCTTGCTGAGGCAGGGCAAGGAGGGGTCCAGGGGTGACCCCTGGCTTGACCTGTTCTGCCAGTTTGGCCCTTGCCATTTTATCAGTGAAGTCGTTGTTAAATAAAAGTGATCCTTTAGTACCCAAACCTTGTGTCTGCCTCTTTATTCTGACTGGGGGGTGGGGGTGGAATGTTTATTTATTTCCGGAGTTTTGGTCCACTTTTCTAATAGAACATTTACAAAGTGATACACAAATGCGTCATACATTGGAAATCCAGCATGAAAAAGATCTCACTAGCTAGTCCTCTGTACACAGAAACATGAAGTCTTTAACTGTCTGCTTCTTCAGCCTGTTCATACAGCATGGAACCCAGGGATACAGAACATAGAGCCAAGCTACAAGTGATGCCCGACAAGAGTAAGACACGTGTCAGTTTCACTCAGGTTTTGATGGGAACAATAGACATCCTTGCAGCTTGGCTCTCCATTTAATTTGAAGTTTACAGAGCGGCAGTCTATGGGAGGGAGAACATGCGGTTGGGAGTGCAGGTGTCGGGTTCTTGCTGGGTGCACCCTTCCCCTCCACTGGGTGGGGGGTTTCAGGGCCCCTCTCCTGCCCCCTCCCTCCCCGCACAGCAGACAGGTCAGGCTGGAGCATTGCTGAATCTCCCTCCTGCTCGCCTGGCGCCCACAGAGTGATGCGGCATGTGCACTCTGGGCAGCGTGGTGGTGGGCTGGAGTGTCACTGCCTTTCCCCCCTGCTCATCCTGCCACCACCCGAAGCCACGGTGCACTGACTGGGCAGGGCCCATGCAAGCAGTGGCCAGGCTGGGCCATGGCCCAGAGCTGCATCACCTGGCAAGGGCTGGGCGAGTGCAGGGGAAGAAGCAGTGATGCGCCGCTGCCACACACACCCCAGCCAAGCAGGTGTGCCTGCATGCTGTGGTGGCCAGAACAGGCTGGAGCATCACCTGCCTCCCCCACCCAGTCTCCACAGTGTACTCAGCGAGGTGGCCATCGGGCTGCAGCCTGAAGCCGTGGCACGCTGTGGAGGTTGGGCCCAGAGTTGTACCACCCAGTCAGCACGGCACAGCTTTGGGCAGGGGCCAGGCAAGCGGAGGGTAAGGCAGCAACACTCCACAGCCTGGAGTTGCATTACCCGGCAGGAGCTAGGCGAGTGCGGAGGAAGAGGCAGTGATGCTCCAGCTTCCCACTGCATCACTCCGCAGGGCAAGGGCCCAGGCAGGGGAGGTGACAATGCTCCAGCCCGCCCTGGCCAAGCAGGCATGCCTGCATGCTGCAGTGGCCAGGACAGGCTGGAGCATCACTAGCCTCCCCCGCCCAATCTCCACAGTGTAGCACAGTGAGGTGGCTGCCAGGCCGCAGCCTGAAGCCGTGGCATGCTGTGGAGGCTGGGCCTGGAGTTGTACCACCCGGTCGGCATGGCACAGCTTTGGGCGGGGGCTGGGCAAGCGGGGGTAAGGCAGCAACACTCCAGCCCACCACTGCGCCAGCTCAAGCGCACATGCTGCATCACTCTGTGGGGGCCGGGCAAGTGAGAATATTCAGCGATGCTCCAGCCCGCTCTGTCTGCTGTGTGGGGAGGGAGGGGGTAGGAGAGGGGCACCCAGCAAGAACCTGACACCTGCACTCCCTTCCCAACTGCATGTTCTTCCTCCCATAGACTGCTGCTCTGTAAACTTCAAATTAAACGGAGAGCCAAGATGCAAGGATGCCTATAGTTCCCATCAAAACTTGAGTGAAACTGACATGTGTCTAACGCATGTCAGGTGTCACTTGTAGCTTGACTCATAGAAAGAAAGCAGCATCGCACTCTTTCTCCCTACTGCTGACCTACAGACATTCAGTGTTCCTTTGTGATCCTTGAGGCATAAAAGTTCGAAGTGTGTAGGCTTTGTCTTTGCAACTGGGTATCCAGATTTTTGTACAGACACTGTTCACAAATGACACTGAATACAGAAATTGATAATGGGGGTGGCCAATGTTATTCCATTCCCCCTCCAAGTATTTTTCATGTCACATGAAGCAGGCTATTGGCATGTATGGGATGCATGTGGAACATTGTGAGGAAGATCACTGAGGTAGATCAAAAATTATTCCCCTGATATTAGGATGCCACCTAAGCCAGGCAAACACCTGCATCTCTTTAAAGCTTTCAAAAAACTTACCTTTTTTGGATGCTTCAAAGCTGTCATAAAGGTTTATCTTCTGTGTGTCATATGTTAATGTGGTATTAGGCAACAGAGTTCTGTTTCTATTGATTGTATTCACAGCAAATCTGAAGGCTAGTTCCTCTGCTCCCATTGCTCCCGTCGGGCCAGATTCCACACATTCAAAAATACCCCCTGGAGAAATTGAGACACAGCAAAAAAAAAAAAAAGTCAGCAAAAATAAGCCAACAATACTCATTAGACATAACTGAAGTCAATACCTTCAGGGTATTTTTACAATATAACCTAAATATAAAAACAAGGGCCCAATATTTGTATAGGTCAGAAGTTGTAAAGAGAGAACAGAGTTGTAAACGTTGATGGACTCTACAGAAGTATAGTTTTGCTACTAATAATAGCAGGAAACAGGATTACACTACAGCTGTCAAAGTCCTGTGATCAGCTGCAATATCCCAATGGTCCAAGAAAAACAGAGAATCCTTGTAGAAGCAGCCTAATGTCAATGCAGGAATCTTGGCATGAGTCAACTGATAGTCTCCTCTGGGACTCAGAGGAGAGGATCCACGGGTCATGGACCTATAATTAACCTTTTTAGCTGTAAGAAATGTTGATCTTAGCTGACCAATAGTCCTGCTGGGGCAGGTCATGTAAGCCTTGAAGACAGGACATCTAAATGGTTGACAATTAGCCTGGACAAGTGCCATATTTGGTGAAGACAATGGAAAACTCATCTTACACTTGACCCATTTCTGGAACATTCCACCTTACATTGAATACTTCTGATGTATATGCTCAAAGGTGCCTGCTGATCCTAGAGCACACACCTCCAAAAGTGCTAGATGCAAAATCCACATAATGTGGAATAGTTCATTAGTTTGGACTCTTTTGGATCTGCATAACTCTCTGCCCCACTTTCTGATTGGTCAATGATAAATCCCATCTTCCCCATGGTAGCATGAAATAAGGACAAGCAAGAAGGAGGTCACTTTATACAGGTTGTATCCAAATTCCTCACTCTGACTTCCACTCAAACATGTGCTTCCGAGTTCCCCACTAGGACATGTCTGAGCAGCAGGATGACTGGAGGTAAAGAGTCAGGGAAGGGGTCCTGAAGCTGGCATGCAGTGAGCAGTGGCAGAAGAAGCTGCTGATGCTGCCACCGCCACCGCTACTCCACCATCTCGTTCTTAAAAACGGAGAAGGGAAACAGAGAGGGGAGGAAGTCTCCAGCTACAGTTCCCCGGTAAACTTGCACAGACCCGCATTTCTCAGCTCTCAGGAAGGCAGGGAGAGCTGCCTATCAAGGCTATGTGGACTAAGACTGGGGTTTCCACAGCAACAAAAGGTCTGCAGACATTCTGGGCCTATGTTGCCTAGGGAATCAATGGATTGGCGCCAACCTATCTGGCATCATAAAGCTTTCACGAATCCAACAAATCAGCCCAAAAAAGTCAAGGATTTTGTGAAAAACGCAGTCCCACAAAACGTGTTTTCACGATACACAAATCAGCCTGATTTTTCACAAAATTTGATTCATATTTCGATTCGTGCCCATGTCTACTGGGGGGTACCCTGGTGGTAATAATTACCTTAACTGAGTCCAGAACATCCTGATGACTATTACATCTCAATTGGTACTGGAACCCTTTGTCAGTTCAACTCTATGCATTCTTTTAGGGTTTTGCTTTTTGCCAAGGCCTGGCTGTGCAGGACAAGTGCCAAGTAAAATTCAGGAAGTACAAAGAAGATACAGGCAATAATGGACACTTCACGAGTTCTTCATAACTCTCCTAATTTGTATATTATCAAGTCCCTGAAGGAGTTTAGCTTCATAAACTGCTTCTTCATTTTATCTTGTATCTCATAACTAGATAGAGGAGATAATTTTTTCTGGTGCTGAAGTCTGTAAAACCTCAGCCTTTGGGAAATGGATGCTCCAATAATAATACTGGAACAGAAGCATTGCATACCGAGGGAGAAAGTGACAAATGGCTGTATGTAGATAGTGATACCACTTTGGATCTCGCAGAGATTGAACCATTAGAGCAGGATGCCACAAATATGTAACAATAGTTAGAAACTAACAGGGAAGAAAGCTCAGTGGATAATCATAAGATTTACACAGGGATTTACCTGGATAATAGCCAGGTGATATCAAACAAAAAAATGGCAATGGCAAAATTGATTAACTATAATGATTAGAGATAGCCTAGAAAACTGGGTATTAATAGCAAATACTATATTTTGGAGGATCTAGACATGTCACAAAAGCTCTGTATTTGCACTTTACCAAAGCTTAGATCACTAAACCATTTGAAGCCAGGCAGCAACATGAAAGCAGACACTATTTTTATTTCAGCAGACTCTGAAAAATAGTTTTGCAGCAGAATGCAGGAGTGGAGATTACTGCATTTGCTTGATAAACATAGATACCAACTGACAAGGAGAACAAAAGGCTGTTTGATCCAATATTTGGAGGGAGGAGTATTTTGATGTTCTGATTTGCCACTTAACAATTTTTGAATAAATAGACTCCTTGCAAACACACTAAGCTGTGAAATAGGCTATTATATCCTAAGTAACAATTGATTCATAGGAACAAAAGTGTGAATATAATACAATTTTCTGAAATCTACATTTTGGGGGCAAATAGTAGGATTCTGGTTTGTCTGCATCACAAGCGTGATAAAAAACAATTATCCAGCTTTCTCTTTTGGAATTTACTACAACTTTTCTATTTTGCTCAAAATTTAAACAGCCACAGTGCTATTAAGAATTTTACTTGGCATGATTTCTTGAACTGGAAGCTGCAGCCAAGCACCACAAAGCCACTTGTTTCCTACAGAATTCCTGAAGTGGGTGCCCATAGTCTCTAGGTCTTAGAAATATATTTCTTGCCTTGTGCAATAAAGATCAAATTCAACACAGTAGGGAGTAGGAACATTTGTACCTGGAAGTGGAAATGAATCTATGTAAAAGCGTTCAGTTTCCTACTCTTGCAACAGTATGGTCAATGATCCCTGATAGGGTACAATGTAATGAGGAAGAGGGTGCTCTTTTGCAAAGAATGGTCCTTTGAAAAGCCAGAGGACTGTTAAGATGCATACAGATGTATCTTTAAATAGCACTCACTACAATTTATTCCCTCACAGAATGAAGCCAGCTGTCTTAACAAGGCATCTTCAAATATACTTATTGGGATTGTATACACTGATCTCAATCTTTCTTGCTCCTGTCCCCAATCTTCAAGTTTACCTTTACCTTAATTAAAAAGTTCAGCATAAATATTTATTCATTTAAATGGAGAAACCACTACTAGCTCCTTTTTGCCCGCACCTTTCATTAACCAACCCAGGTCCCATACTCTTTTTCCTCAACTAGGGTTGGTGGGAGAAATGAAGTTAATGAAGTTAACTTAGTTAATAAAGGGGTAGGGGGTAAAACTAAGAAATCATTGGTGCCTCCAGCTCACTGGTTCACTCCTGCGCCTAACCAGGAAAGAAGTACTAGTAGGGAAAATAAAGGAAAATACCATTTCAAAGCCATTCCCTAGACCAGAGAGTCTTTTTAACAAATCTGGAATGTTCAGACTTCCAAACATACAGATTGAAGTGCTACAAGTGAGCACTTGATTCTGCTGTTTGTATGAACTATTCCTCCGTGGAAGTTCAATGGTTAATATAATTCAGACTATGCTTACTTGCATGCTGTCAGCTGATCAAATCTACCTTCCTACAAAATGGATGGAGGAAAAAAGAGAAAAAGAGGGGAAGAAGCGGATCCCGCAGCCACAATAAGGCCAGATACTACCTTCCAAAAGGCTGTCATGAGTCATGTTACTCCAACCAAACTAGACAGCTGATCTGTCTGCCATTGTTGTGCTTATTCATGATAGCTTTATTAATAATCTAAGTAAGGCATGCGACACATGCTCTCAGATAAGCTGAGAGAGAAGTAATAAATCTTGCAATTCAGAAGTAGACAAGCTGCCAAACCACTGCCTATCTATGTTTAACAGCTTGAGAAAGGCAGATGTAGAAGTTGTCTGATTTCCAGCACAGCTTTTGGACCTGAAATTAAACATCCAAACTGGCACTAGCACACTGAAGTGGATCCTTCATTCAAAATGACACGGCCAAAGTATTTAAATGCTAACTTCGTGTACTCTTGGGTTTTCCTTCTCTGCATTTAAAATTCTAAATGGAATGTGCAGTTGTGTTTTCAACCACAATCAGTGAAGGACTCTGGTCCTTATATTTTATAATATACAAATTAGCCTAACAAATAGCATATGGTAATGAAATGCTAACATCCTATGAGCATTCTGAGTCCACCTAGTCAAACATCACTCTGTATAATTTTATAGTAAGCCTCGAAGTGGGTTAGTTTGGCAAGCACAACATGGTCTTCCAACTTTGCTTGACCTGCCCTACGTAGAACTGAGGCACCACAAGATGTTTAGTCTGTCATAGATAATGCAGACTGATAGATCTGGAATGCTGGGTGAGTTCAACAAAAGAGTCCCAGAAAAAGTATAAGGGGAAACTATTCTACATAGTACAGAACAGAAGGAGGGAGGGACACAGACCCAATCACACAGACCCATCCACAGACGGTTTGCATTCTATATATTGACTATATGCTGTTTTTTTTAAGATGGGTGTGACTTCATACTGCACAGCAAACATGCACAACAGCATTCAGATTGCTTTACATTCTGTCCCTGCAAGTGGATGCAGAAATAAGGAGAGCTGAAAATAATTATATGGGATAAGAAAAGGGCCAGCTTTATGTATCTTTATGTTGCACCCAACAGGGGAATCTGTAGCACCCACAGACCAGCCCCATTGGCCTACCAGTCAAGGTGTGGGCAACTGGGATGCAGAAGAGTCTGGCCTCCTTTTTACATTCATCTCTGATTTTATGAGCAAGGACACTTTGGCTCCAAGCCTTGAGCTGTCACATGTGTACATCTCAGGACCCGTCTTGCCAAGCCTTCAAAGTGCTTGAGGTAAGTGTACCATGTCCTCACTCTCAGCTGCAGGGTCTATGAGTTGAGGATAGTGGCATCCCTCAAGGGGTTGCTGTTAGAGAGATGGGCACAGACCGAAATATGAACCAAAATTAAGCACGAACCAGCGGTTCATCATCAGATCCCATTTCTAACGAACCGCCATGAACTTTAGGCTGGTTCATTTGGTTCATTTTTTGGTTCGACACTGCAGACAGCCTGGTGCCAATCAATCAGTTTCCTAGGCAACAGGGGATGGACTTTCTGCAGACCTTCTGCTGACCCAGAATTGAATTTCTGCTGGCCCGGAAGTAACCTTCTGCTGACCCGGAAGTGATGGTTTTCTGACCTGGATGTGACGTTTTCACGAACCAAACAAACCGGTTCATGAACCAGGGGCAGCTTCGTGAAACTTTGTGGTTCATGGTTCATGAAATTTGATGAACCATGAACCACATGGTTCGGTTTTTTTCCAGTTTGTGCCCATCTCTAGTTGCTGTCCTAAGTCCATGACAGCACTGAGGCTCCATGTCTAATCTAAGGATTACCCCTTTACCCTCAAAATGTGTCCTCAGGGTGCTCACCAATGTTGTACTGCATACTCATTCAAGTGGCTTTTCCTGCACTGCTACCACCAAAGGAGGAGGCAGTTTGCTGCTTGGTCTGTCCATATCCCACCTACCCCTGAGAGCTTCCCAAAGGCCATGCTGCAGATCCCCCAGGAAAATATTGTGCCCCTTGGCAGAAAAGTGAACTCCATTGGACAGCCTTTGTGGTCTAGTGGGCAGAGTGATGCACTAGGATCTGGGTGACCAAGGTTCTAGTGCCTGCTTTGCCATGTAAATTTGCTGGGAAACCTTGGGCCAACTACACACTCAACCTAACCTACCTCATAGGGTTGTTACAGGGGAAAATATGGGAGAATGATGAGAGCCGTATTGGGTCCCCATTGTAGCACAGTGGTTTGGCTGCAAATCAGCACTCTACTGGTTCAAATCCCTCTACTGCCATGAGCTCAGTAGGTGGCCTTGAGTAAGCCACTCCTCTGAGCCCCAGTTCCCCAGCTGTCTTTTGGGGATAATAATAATACTAACTTGTTCACTGCTCTGGGTGAGGCACTAATCTGTCTAGAAGAGCGGTATATCAGCGCAATTATTGTTGTTGTTATAGAATGAGGTATAATAAGTAAACAAACAAAGTTGGTCCTGTATAGGTGCTTGATCCCTGAAGGTGCAATATTTATCCCTCCATATATATGACACCACATCTCACCTTGCCATTCACCTTGATCTGGGACCATTTCAGGCACCCGGGTGCACCACACCCTTCCACACTGTCCACTGGAGCATATCAGACTAAGCAATCAGTGCCCCTGGCATCTCTTTCGTCAGGTATTCTATATCAAACAGCCCACAATACTGTTTTTCCTGCCACTTTCACCTAGCCAGGTAATCCAGATTGGGATGCTTATGCCCATTTGTGAGCCAAAGTTCCCACTGGCTGCCCCGCTGTTTGGCCAGAAGACAATACTGTGGCCATAGATAATTACTCTCTTCCTTTCATCCCACCCTGCTGCACCTGCAAAGATAGGTTGTTGTTCCCACTCTCAGTAGTTTGCATGACAAGTTGCCCATGCAACCTTCCCATTGCCTGGAGCTGGTGTATGGACCACAGGGGTCTGATATATGTCCTGAAGGCAAGAGACTGCTTTCTGCCAATAGCCTTTATTAGGTGGTCTCCTGTGGCCAGTGGGTCTGCTGTTGAAGCAGCCCCATTATGGAATGAGTGTGTCCTGAAGAAGCAGGGGGGGAGGGATCCCCAAACCTGACAGCACCTTCTTCACTACTGCCTAGAATTGATACCTGATAAGGGATCTGCCATCTACATACTTAATTAGTGGGTCTGACCCTTTCCCCCTAAGTCACATATAAACCCAAGGCCCATAGTGGGCACATGCCAGGTTCCATGCACACAGTCAGGTTGATGGTCATCCCTCTTGCCATTTCTGGTCTGTTTTGAGGACCACAGTGTGATAGTTATCCCTCCCCTGTTGAAGGCAATGTCTTGCCACTGTAATACCCATGCACACCCCTGACGCAGCACATACAGAGAAGCAACATCAAGGTGATCTGCTTTCACCTCCTGAGGCTGTGGCAAACTCCATCTCTCCACCCCTCTCAAGTGAGGGGTGCAGAATGGCATTCTTGCATATGCAAACATGAAATGGATGCTTCACATAACACCTGCAAGTTGCCATTGACCACATGTGTGTGTGTGTGTGTGTGTGTGTGTGTTATGTGCCATTAAGTCTCCTCCAACCTATGGCAACCCTATGAATGAAAGACCTCCAAAATGTACTATTATTAATAGACTTGCTCAGATCTTGCAAACTGGAGGACGTAGCTTCTTTTATTGAGTCAAGCAATCTCATTTTGGGTCTTCCTCTTTTGCTACTGTTTTCCACTTTCCCTAGCATTATTGACTTTTCCAGAGAGTCTTGTCTTTGAGAGTCACATAAATGCATTCCAAAGGATCCTGGGTCAGGCATTCACAGCCAAAAGAACCTGAAATAAATCCTGTGTGTTTCCTGAGTTTACTGAAAAAGGGAATTCTCCTAACCAGCATCCAATGAAAAATTACACCATTAAACTTGAAACAAAAAAGCCAAGTTGTCTTAGTTGCTGAGTTGCTACATGGCAAGAAACAAATAGGACTTGAGATTCCCATTCTATGCCAATTTACTTAATCAAATATATGCCTCTTCTTACACAGGGACAAATGCCCCAGCACTAGGTTCCACTAATATACTTCCAGATAACCATTTTATTGATACACATGTTCCACGAAATAAAGTTTGCTGAACTAAGAAGGAATGGGAGTCCTCCCTCCATATATCCAGAAATGTCCATGAACAAGTATGTACGCTGTCTAAACCACTGAGCACATGTACTTTGGATTCAGAATGGTAAACAGAAATTGTCCCAGTTTATATACTCCAAAAAACTGTATAAAGAAATTATGGGCACTGTGTACAGAAGAATTTATTTACTAGACCCGTTCAAGACACAGTTTCCTCCACTCCCTGAGGGCAAAAAAACAAAAATGTCTTTTGGTCACCGCTTTTTTCTGCTTAAAAATAGAGAGAGAAAAATGAAATACTAACACCAGTTAGATGTTTATATTCTATATATTTTGTCTTGAAGATTAAAGTACAATGTTGAAAGGCAAAACTACACTCTTTCACAGTGTAAATATATTGCAACCATAATTTTAAAAGAAATATTGCTTTCACCACATTAAAAGTCCCCGTGCATGCTCTGAGCAATATAAAAGGGGCCTCGGGGCAAACTGGAATTAGGCAATAAACATTTCTGAACATTACTCGTAATCTTAACAAGACTAATATCTATGGCTTAAAGAATAAAAAAGGATGGGAGAGGAATCAACACATTGATGGAGTACTGCAGCAAACATACCAAGTGCCACTGCAGATTTTAAATGTTGCTACCTATTTACCACTCAACATTTTCTTCAGCCAGGATGTTAATGGAGCATGACTTCAGAAGGCAGCAAAATAGGAGCACGTACGTATTTACATTATGCAAAACAGGTTATCCCACATATTTGCTTCCTGCTTTTTCTATCTAAGCAGAACACTTTGTTAGATGGCATGCCTCATGATAGTCATTAAACTGCCTGTTTTCTCATACTGCAGCCATTCTCTCTCCAATAGGCATAGCAAAACGGTTCTGTTTTACAAATATTAAAGTCACAAAATGTAGTTTAAAGATATTTTTGTCTCATTTGTTAATATTACAACACAATATTGTTTCTGTTGCAATGCTTTTTCTACTGGAAACTTCTTGCTCTAATCATTTGAGTTTGCAGTATAATAGAGATGGGAAGTGTTTGTGTTTCCTTGGGAGCATTTTCAGCAGCACATTTGGACATACTGGCTTGGATCCAGACAAAACTGGCAATCTCTACCAATTCCCCCCTTCCTGCTACAGACCCCCCTCAGGTCATTCCTTGGGGTCTCCTATCCCCTAGAAGCAAAATTTTCTAGAGATTAGTGGGTTACAGTGGGATGGGGGAGGCAGAAAAGGTGCATTCTGCCAATGGGAAATTTAGTCAGGATCCAACCCATTGTTTGTTTATCTACAGCAACAAGAGTAGGGCTATTGCACTGGGGATTCTCTACACTACTTTAATCACCAGTGCAAATGCAGTGCAAATGCAGTGCTCATCACCACCATGCATGTGGTGATGAGGCTTCCACACATGGAAGTTTTCTGATTTTATTCTGATTTTTTCATTCCACATGTGCTCCACAGCGATTCTACATTGACTTTGGAGGGCATAGTAATCATGCCCCTTTTTGTTCTTTCTTCGGGTTTGTTATAATTTGAAACAGATCATTATAGCATTATAGTGCTATAGCAATTACTACGTTATTTTAAAAAGAAGCATCAAAAAGCATCCAGCAATGCAGCAGAAGAAAATGTTTGGGAAATGGAGCCCAGCAGGAGGTGGCCCTGGACCAATAGCAGCAATGTGGGTGGGCTCTTTGTAGGGCAGGAAAAAATTATTTACAATATATCTATCTTGTCTTTCTTTCCAATCAAAACCTCCAAGGCAGGTAATAATTAAAATAGCATAATATATATACATTATAAATCAACTTAAAAACATAGCTAAATGACATATATACTATAGGGAGCAACAAATTAAAAATCAAGGTAGAAAAGGGGAAGCATTGAGGGAATGTCAGATGAAACAAGTCTTTACCCACTGGTAGAAGACAGTCATAGAAGAAGATAAACAAATATCCCTGGGGAGAGAGTTCCATAATTTTGGTACCACAACTAAGAAGGCCTTCTCTCAGGTTGTATCATTCTTTCCAAATAGCATGCTAATGTGCTTGGACAATTTTCTTTTTTTAAAAAAAGTGGATTAAAGCAGGTCTGAGAAAGTTTATTGAGGACAAGGAAAACCTGGAAACAGGACAATTATTGAGGAAGTTCCCCCCAAAAGCACTTCCATTTGAAAACCAAGGTGGAGATAACTCTTCATGTGGAAGTAGCCAAGAACCTCCTTTGCCATATACACACCTGAGGTCAGCCAAGAGAGAAGGACTTGGGGACAAAATTCCATGGGTTCCAGTCACCTTGGGAGTCCACAGAATTTGTGATTTGTCTTTGTATGATATTTGGGTTGGGTCTGAGTGATGTGAGCAGGCTGCCATAAGAAATCTTTATGTAGGGCATAAGAACCTTTTGGTATCCTCATGACAACTTAACAAGGGAGGTCATTCTGAAAAGTTTTAGAATAGTTTATGGACCAAGAGCTGTTTTACAAGTGGTCTCCCCAAAAATGGCATCCTATGGCAAGTCCTTCTTCCCCTGAGGTAATGTTAGGTACATATCTACAGTGGAAGAAACTAGCATTTATGTGAGGGAGTATGGAAACTCAGCAGGATGACACAATGCAATATGGCAAATGCTCCTCAATGTTAAGGAAAGAAGGAGAGGGACTGGAGTCCCCACAGGATGCCATGTTGGGCTCTGTACTTATGACAAGTGTAACAGCTCTGATGCTCAGTTATTAGAGTTAAAAAGATGGTTCATTAATTCTGAAAAGCTCATGTCCACTTCAGGGAAACAAAACTGGGCTCTGTTTTTAGCGAGAACAGAATAATCATGGCAACTATTAAATAAGGCTCAATATAAAAATAAAAACATTATTATTTTTACCTGCCAACAGTACTTCTAAGCACTTGCTGCAGATATTGGTTAGCCAAAGCCATTAATGCTTACACAGAAAACAGGATTTTGATTACCAGTCCATTATGATCCGTTGGGGAGCCCTTAAGAATCAGACTTCTCTGTCAGCACAGCATTTTCCCCCATCAATGGTAAAGAGTGAATTTCAAAGCAGGCTCCACTGAACCACTTAACTTGGCAATCTTTTCTTTTCAGCCCATAATGGTTTTTGATATGCTTGCAAAGGGGTAACTGGTTATGTTTTTGTTGATAGTCCATTTCTCTAAGTATCCATTTCCAGACCCATGAGAATTCTCTAATGCTAATGATGCTGTTTGTTAGGCAGCCACAGAGTGGTATTTACATTCACACAAATGGGACTAATATCTTCCCACACTAAAAAGGCAAACAGGACAATCACTCAGGGTAACTCTCTCCCTAGAACAGTGCATGCTAGTGAATGCTTAGAGGTGGACATTTGTACACATGATAAACAAATTACTTTCATCTGATACAACTATAGAAGTTTCAGACATTAGGGACCCATTCTGTTACTTTGTAACTTTTGACTATGTGACTTTTAAAAATAATATGTACATGTGAATGGTTGTGCATGGTGGAAAGTCATGATCACTCATGGCTCCTTATTGAACGTGTCTACAATGAACACACCCTTTTAACTGGGTACATATTGTAGGACTATAATACGTACCTGCTGGGAATGTAATCAGTGAAACTGCCTTTTAAAAGTAAACATAGTAACATTCCTGGTGGATTAGATCATTGTCCCATCTAATCGAGCATCATATTTCCAACAGTAGCTTTGCAGATACTTCCAGGAAGCCCGCAAGTAGATGACGATTCTTCTGTGACTGCCAAACAGTTAGTATCCAGAATCTGCCTTTGGAAATGCAGGTTCCATTTAGCTGTCATGAGTAAAAGCAACTGATGGGCTCATCATCTATGAATTTATCTAATCCATTTTTAAAACTATCTAAACCAGCGGACACTACCATAGCTTGCACGGTACCACAGCTTTAAGTATATATTGTGTGGAGAAATACATTTGTCAGGTCTGAATGTGCCAACAGTGGTTTCAGCTGGATGACCCCAAGTTTTAGTATTACACAGAATATCCACTTGCCTCATAACAGTTATAAATTTTATAGCCTGAATCATACACATACCCACATCCAGCTGGTCACTTTTTGAAAACCAAAAATATCCTAAAGGAAAGAGCTCATCCTTGGATCATTTTGGTGATCACTTTAAGTGACTTTTCTAGTACCACAATGTTCTTTTAGAGCTGAGGCAATTGGAATAGACCAATGGCTGTTAGCCAATATGATCATAATAGCTGCAAACATTGTTGAAGACAGTATTCCAAATGTGGCTGCACCGTAAGTTTATATCCAACATATAACTGGTTTAGATATCTATGTGAAATAATTTAAAATATTAGAGACAAGTGGCAGGTGCAGTGGTATGACAGATGTTTTGATACCTTAAAAAGATAAAGACTACTAAAATAGATTAAGCCCTCTGAAGAAAATGTGGGAGGTCAAAAAGCTAAGATGACTGCCACCAAATCTTTCAAATAATGTAAAAGAAACCACTACATTTTTTTTATTCACCACCACACAATAAGTTAACAACTTCTTTGAGCGATCTGTCAAGGTTACTAGATCATGTTCTGGATAGACATGATTAAGACATTAGGAGCTGATCATAAGATTATATATTCTTCCTAGCCCCTGTTCCCTCCAGTGTGAAATTTCCACTCCTGCTCTTGTCAGATTTCTTTAGTTTCATTTTAAACTCCAACAGATATTGGCCATTTCCACACTGCTTACCTTCCCTCTGAATGACCTGGAACATCGTGCAAAAAATGCAGAAGATCGCGTTTTCTCGCGCAAGATTTGTGCAATGTTGAACAAATCTCTCGCAAGAAAACGCAATCTTCCACAGTTTTTGCACGATGTTCTGGGTCATTCAGAGGGAAGGTAAGCAGTGTGGAAATGGCCCTGATCACAACAGAAAGTAAACATAAAAAGCATTTTTATTAAACTTAAAATACATCAATTCAATTTTTGAAACCAAGTAACAATACAAATTGTTTCACATGAAAAACTAAAGATAACCTTCTTTAGTGGTTCCCTGTGACATTACTACCAGTAAAGGATAAAGTATATCTAAAACTAATCAACCTTTGGCGGCGGGGAGGGGGGGGGGTAAATGCAGTCTTTCTTTTCCAATTTGTTTATGTCCAGGGGTAAAGGGCCTCCTCCCCCCAGACTTACATCCAAGAGCATCGGCAGCGGAAGCAGGAGGAGCAAATCGGCCCACCAGAGCAGCGGAGGACAGCAGGCAAGCAACAGAGGATGGCAGGGTGAGCCCCGGGAATGATGAGAGGCCCCAGCAGGATGGCTAGGCCCCGCCGCCGCCACCCAGCCATCCAGCTATGCCGGGACATGCCACAGCGGTGGCATCTCAGCAGCTGGTGCCCCTTGCCTCCAGTGGGCATGGGCCTGACCCAAAGCGGCCCTTGAAAGCCTAGCCACCACAGTGACACCACAGCAGTCTATGCCCCCTCACCTCTGGCGGGTGCAGGCCTGACCCCTATGCAGCCTGGCTGCCAAGGGCCCCCCCAGAGATGGGAAGCAGCAGCAGCAGCAGCCGCAGCGGCCAACAAACAAGGCAGCACCAACGGGGAGGACCCTGCCAGATGGCTACTGGCTACCCCAGCCGAAACACTGATAGCCAGAACTTCTGCCTGACTGCCCAGGTACCAACAAACCTGGAAGGGCCACACCAGCCCCACCCTGTGGGCAGCACTCCATTGAGTGCAAGGGGGAGGGAGGGAGGGAGGCATGCCAGCTGGAGGCCCACTGATTGGAGCAGACACTTGACCAGCAAGAGAGGAGGAAACCTGGGGGAGGGGCGGGTACCCTCACAGGGTGGCCTCATAAAAGCAGGCTAAGAGGGAAGGACGGGGAGGAGTGGTTTTGTGGCACTTGGCTAGAGTGGGGAGGCAGAGAGAGGGGGAGAGGGAGGGTGGAAGACCCACTCAGTAGGCCAGCACGCAAAAGGAGGGAGAGAGGGTGTGAGGGTGCTGTAACCCCCCCTTCCCCATTCTGAGGCCTACCCTACCTTAGGAAGAGGGGCCAACCTGGAGAGTGAGTCCCCCCCAGGCTCCAGCGATCCAGCAGCAGAGCCTGACAGTTTATATACAGAGATTCCAACCATTACCATAAACCTTTCATGCCCGTATATCAATATTGGAAGTGTTCTGTATGTTCCAACACTGTGCTAACAGCAATCTAGCAGCAACAATTACAGTTTTTACAAGGTGCACAAGTATCGCATGGATTTTTTTGTAATATAGCATAGCACATTAAAGAAGGAACTGGTTCCAAATCACAGCCAAATATTTACCTGTATCCTGCATATTACCCTAGTGTACTCTTGCTGTCAGGCATTCCCATCAGAAATGTTTCTTTCTTTCTTTCTTTCTTTCTTTCTTTCTTTCTTTCTTTCTTTCTTTCTTTCTTTCTTTCTTTCTTTCTTTCTTTCTTTCTCACTCTACTCTTCTGACCTATAAGTCTTAAATAGTAACTGAGAATATGAGGAAGAAAGGAAGAATTCAGGCCAGAGAAAGTTAGTCCATAAACTTCACAGAACACTGATTTCTTATAAATTGCCCAAATTCTCATGGCCTGAACTAAAAATGTGGCCAAAATGAGTAAATTTTCCACTATTGAGTCTGTTGGCAACTTTGGGTCTAAAATATCAGGTGTAAACTCTATCCAGTGTAATGTCAGGGGTCTGATCCATTTCTGTCTCACTTTGTTGTACCAGGTAGCAATTTGTTCTTTGCACCTCCTACATAAATTAGAAGCTTCGGTTGACAGATAATCTACAGGCTCCTGCCTGTCTTAACTCTGTGTAATGTTTGTGTTATGTGCCATCAAGTCTATTCTAATTTATGGTGACCCTATGAACTAATAGCAAACTCCAAAATGTCCTATTATTGATAAGTCTTGCAAACTGAAGGCTGTGGCTCCTTTACTAAGACAAGCCATCTCATGTTGAATCCTCCTCTATTCCTACTGCCTTTCACCTCTCCTAGCATTATTTTTCTTTCCAATGAGTCATGTCTTCTCATGATGTGACTAAAGTACAACAGCCTCAGGTTTGTCATTTTAGTTTCTAGGGAGAATTCAGACTTGATTCAATCCACAACCTACATACTTGTCTTCTTGGCAGTCCATCTTATCTGCAAAAATCTCTTCCAGCACCACATTTCAAATGAATCAATGTTCTTCCTGTCAGCTTTCCTCATTGTCCATCTTTCGCATCCCTACATAGTGTAACATAATTAGTTTGTTACATTAACATTGTCACTGACATTAAACAGAGTTCCCCTTAAATTCTCCTTAGAATTTAAAACTATTTTATAGATGCAGCTGAATTTGAGTCCAGTAACACCTTAGAAACCAACAAGCCTTCCAGGGTATAAGTTTTTGAGAGTCAAAGCTCCCTTCTTCAGATAAATGCATTAAAGTCTGATTGGCTCAGCCATATTTATAAAACCAGGGGCAGATGCAGGACTGCGCACTGGCAGGAAGAAGGGAGAATTCATGCTCAAAAGAGAAGGGGAGCTCTAAAGAAAATACATGATCCCATGCCCGATTCCTGACCTCCTAACCATATCCAAGTAGGATCATAAGAATGTTTTTAATAGAGCTTACCTCCAGGTAAACATTCCTAGTTGTGTTATCTTGATGTTGCAGTCTACAAGGAAGAACTGGTGCTCAGTAAGGCATTCATATATGAATATTTCCTTCTAAGAGCACTTTTTAAATTTCTATCAACCTATAGCTCTGTCAACCTTTTAATTTTTCCAAATTGGTAAAACATGTCATAATTTAGGCTGTCATCTGGATTCTTGTTTCACATACTTGTGATCAGAAGAACATAGTGTGCTGAAGGATGTTGCAATATGCAACTTTGCAAACAGCTTTGTATTGGCATATTCTCAAGGACACAAATGTTCTTTTAAAAGCATGCATTTTAATTGGTATCAACAATCAGCACATGAACAATAACCAAAATTACCCATATATTTGGAGATATTACACTGAGCACTCTTTTACTCTGAAACAGAACAAGTGTTTTCCCAAACTGTTTCAAAACAAAGAAGAACTGTAGCGTGCCTAGTAAGTCACAAGGTGTGTTTGGGTGTCCAGTTTTCTTGTTTGCAGGGTACAGAAAGAATAACGACCATACCATGACTTAGGTATCTTTCTTTTATTAAACCAATCTTTCTTCTTAATGAAAAGAAAATTTGGACACTGTAACTTGTAATGAGCAATCACTCTTTGGCTTAATAAAAACATTTTGTGGATCCCCTAGCACACAAAAAGATGGTCTGATTGTTTCTTTATTTGAAAGCTGAATCACTGTGATAGATCTGAAGAAGGGAGCTCTAACTCTCGAAAGCTCATACCCTGAGAATCTTGTTGGTCTCTAAGGTGCTACTGTTCTCAGATCTTGCTGTTTCAATGTGATATATGGCATTCTTCCATAACAATATAAAGAGGAAAGAGTAAACTTACTTCCACGTGGAGGTTTTACTACGCATTCGTGCCCAAACTGCAGTGGGCTGTTTTGTTTTGCTTTTGCTTCTACACAATTATATTATGCAGTCATCTATTTCTGAGTTTTCCCCTACTTGTTTTCCCAAACTTGGAATGATCTTTTTAGAAATATCAAATTCCCAGTTTTGGAATCCATGCAGATGGAAAAGTGTGGATTTCTGCACTTTGCCATCTGCATTGGATCTCCTCACACACACTCTCCCACCACCACCAATAGCACAGGCCATTGTTTTTTTATCATCAGTGGTAGGCATATTGCTGAAGTGTTATTACACTATAGCAATATATCTACTGCTGATATTTAAAAAAAAATCCTGTGGCAGGGGTGGAAAGGTGGGCACATGGGCACACATTGAGGAATCCTTCCATGTGGAGCCCCAGCTTTTCTATTGGCTATGATAGCACAACAGAGAATCATCCCTATGTGAAAGCAAAGGGTTAATGTGAAACAAAACCACATGGTAGAGGATCCACAAAACAACCATGTTATAAAAATAGCTGCATTTGGCTAACTAAGGGAAATTTAACAAGATTGCAGATTGTTCAGTTATTCTGTCTGGTCTAACATCAGAAAACCCAGTTAATTACCCAGTCAAGCCACAGTTCTTGAATGTAATGTCAGTGGGATCACATTCCCTTAAAGTAACAAATCATACTGCTGTATTTTATTAAGTGAGATAATTTATTAAAATAGTTGTATAGCTTAGAGAATTCAAACATCAGAAGATTTTAAAGTATAAGTCGAAAACCAAGCTTAACATACATTTACACCAAAATCTGACCTGAAGCCCATCATTTCCTTTTAAATCTTAAAGAAAATTACTATTTGTGTTTTCCTTAGTAGAAGTCCAGCTTTCTCTAGTCTACACCATATGAACACTCATGAACCTGCCTTATAATGAGTTAAACCATTCAGGTCAATTCTGAGATCAGCTGCAGAGGTCCTATTGCATACTTACCTTTAATCTGAAGAGAAGTCCACGGACAATAGGGATAAAGACCTTCTCTGTTATGGCACCTAGATGACCAGCTGTTTATTGAATAGATTTTTTTTTAGTAGCAGCTGGTGGTTTCTTTCCTCCCATACTCTTAAGAGTTGTATAATACTTTGGTTATAGTACTTAAAGTTTACTGCTTACCTCTTTTGTGCTTTAATTAATTTTCTGATGTTTTTTCTTATTCTATTATTTTAATAATTCCAGAAAACCACCTCAAGAACAATACATGAAGAAACAGAGAATTAATGTTTTAAATAAATAAAGTTTACTCTGAGAGTGGTCATGCAGCTTTACCTTCATTCTCATTTGTAAGTACTACAAAGATACTAAATGCATGCTTGCTCTCCCTTTATTCAAAATACCTTGTTAGGTTACATTTTATGCCAGATAAGATACCCACATGAGAGAAAATGCTCTGTCCAGAGGTAGAAAGATTGAGAGATGGTTCTAAATAATTCAATTGAACACAATCCGGCCCTCCCAGCCAGTGGCAACAGCCACTTAGGCTGGGGGCCACAGTTTGCCTCCTTGAAAGGAGGAAGGTGCGCATCCGGGCCTTCGCTGGGGGGGTGGAGTTGGCAGCCTTATTAGGCTTCTCTGCCCCCTCAGCAGCTCAGTAGTGCCTTGTGCTTGGCCCACCCACTTCACCCTATTTCAGTGCAGGATTAGCTGGTCACCTGTTGGGGCCAGGTAGAATTTTTTCTCTCCTTGTCCCTGATTGGCACTTGGGAAGGGTTTTTTCACCTACCTTGCACTGTGAGATTGGAACGGTGGGCTGAGTTCATTCCCTGGGGGCAGGATTGAAGTTAGGGGGAAATGAGTGGGCCAGTGAGCACCCTTGGCACCTCCCCATTGGTGGGGAATAGGGGTCTGTCAGGAGCAGCCGGCTGCAGTATGGCCCAGTTGTGAGGACAGATGCCCTGGTGGGGAACCAATGGACATGCCAGTCTCCCCCCACCCCCCGCTGCTGGATGGCCGGGTGGGGGAGCTTTAAAGGGGTGAACCACTTGGATGACTTGCACCCAGGGCAGTGGATGTCTCACTCAGACAGGCCAGGGCAGAGGTCCAGGAGTGACCTCAGGGCCTGACTTGTACCGCTAGTTAGCCCCTTGCCATAGTTTATGTTTGGTTGTTGTAATTTTAATACAGCTGCCCATTTTAGAACCCAAATACTGTGTCTGCCTTTCATGACAACTGAGGGGGCAATCTCTAATGAAGGATTGCACAATTTCAGGCAACACAGAATATAGACTTCAAAATCAAATCATATGAGATATGAATCTGTGTTTTCCACATACCCCAAAAAGATGTTCACTCCTCCCCAACAGAATGAGTAATTAGATCCAAATTACCATATTAGCATTTATTACTGAACAGCTACACATATCAGTTGCTAAATATCTTAGCTATTAGATTCTTAATGAAAGAATATATCAATATTTAAATAGGGATTAGACCAAATCTAAGCACTGCATTTAACCAGTCATTTATTTTGTGGGGCTACGTAACTCTTGACAAGCACTACAAATTATTCTCAGGTGTGAGGCTCCTACCTTGGTGGTAGGGGGTGCCTCCCAGCTCTCCATTGTGGCTTCCTGGTAATCAATGGGGCGCCTTCAGTCTCAGATATGGGAGAGTGACTAGGTTCCATCACCAAGTCTCTTCTTCTCTGCCCTGGAGGCTGCTTTTTGGGCTGCAAAGCCAGGCCTCCTGTTTCCTCCCTTGCTGGGTGTTAGAGGCTTATATTTCCCTTCCCCCACATTCATGTGTTGCTCAGCCCCACCCCCATGGCCTCACCCCATGCAAAGCACCTAAGCCAAGGGCTGCAAAATTGTCCTGCCCCAGACTTACCTCCACCCCTTCAGGATTGTCCCCACTTGGCGATCTCTCACCTAGCTTGTGAGAGCGTGTGTGGCCCCTGTTGCCAGCCATTGGGCATTCCCAATGCAGAATGAGCTGTGTGGGCAGCTCATTCTGCATTGGGTTGGCCACCTGGGGAAGTGTCTGCCCCTTGCCTGGGGTTGTTAGAGCCTGCCTGGCCAGGATGCCCAGTGATGACATCATCAGTGTGTGTCCCCAGCCAGGCAACACTGCTATCATCCTTGCTTGCCAGTGCCACTGGCTGTAGCTCTTGAAACTGCTAGAGAGGGCTGCTTTATCCAGCACTGAGTAAGTGGGGGTAAGTCTTTCCCAACAATGTTGCCCTCATTGCAGTGGGCTGACTTAAAGGTGACCTTAAAATTCAGGATTAGCATACCAAGTAAGAGAAACTCCATCACTTGCAAAGAGAGTTTATCTGGATGACTCCGGTCAGGCTTGATTCAGATATAGGCATGCATGTAAGAAGGCTTGAGCATCTAGTTAGCTTTCCTATATCAAACCATTTAACTCTTGGCCAGAGGTACACCACAGATAATGTCTTAGGTTCATTACCAGGTATTGTACTCAAGTAATACACACATGGAGTCTCTGCTTCTATTTTAAGCCTTTATTATTACAAAATCATTATTCAGTTCTCTTAATATCACTTCAGTTAATAGAAAATCTTACCATCCATTAAAACTACGTAGATGATTAAAGTAGAGAAGTTACATGAGTCCAAAAAAGTATCTTAACCAAACTTATGAAGGTTGCAGGCAAGCAGCCTCTTCTAAGCAGAAGCTCTCTGTCAGATTTGCTTGTCATATTTATAGGGTTTCAAAATCTTCTCTTAACAATAGTCACTTCAAAAACTAAAATTCTGGGCTAACTTATCTTCTGACTTCATACACCAAACAAGGTTATCCATATTTGAAATATCTTCTTGAAAAATAGTTTATTCTTGCTACTTCTTGTCTTAACAAAAGGTATATTGAATTAGTGGTTTCTCATAAATCTGAATATCTTTTGGACCTCCACCAGTGCATTTATAATATTGCCAACTTCTGTGAAGTTGTACATTCCTGCCATTCTCAATTCTTACCCAAATGGATTATCTCCTTGCGAGTTGGGGTAATTAACATGCAAGGAGAGGCAGCAAGAGGGGGTAACAAGCAAGATTCTCCACATGTGTATACTGGGATCGTTCCTCTAGAGAACTCTTAATGAAGGCAGTTACTCTTGACCCATTTATATATAATTTCACAGCATTCTCATAATATGTTAATATTAAAGATTGTTAAATATTCATATTGTTATTCTTATCAAATATTGTTTTCCACAACTAGGCCAATTTCTGTATTATAAGTTGTTAAATAAGTTTATTGTAAGTTTGTGATCAGAAAACTAACTAAATAAAAAAAATTAAAAAAATTTAAAAAAATTATTAAAAAGGGTGTCAAAAGCAAATAGGAAAAGGGCACACAATACACACACAGAGAAAGCTAACTAGAAAACAGGGAGGAAAAGTGGAGAGGATCGCAGGGTTGGGTGATAATTACCAGTCCAGAAGGGATGTCTGTGGGAGAGTAGCTTTGAGCAACTAGCACTTCACAGCAGGAAAGGATAGGCTCAGACATGTGTCTCAGGGTGGACATTCAATCCAAAGAATCTATTCTAATCTACACATGGCAATACAACTGTGTTACTCTATTGTTTTATGCCCCTCTCCAAGGTTGACAGATTCTAGGCCTCTAACCTCCCTTCGTGGCCTACTTAGTTATGGGGCCCGGCTAGCCATGTTTCTGTGTGCAAAGGTATCTTAAATTACTTTCTTGGTCATATTCAGCAACTGTTCCCCTATAGTTCTTGCTATATCCATGACACAACACTTAACAATTTGAATGACT
The DNA here is from genome assembly GCF_028583425.1 of Eublepharis macularius. Classification (NCBI taxonomy): domain Eukaryota; kingdom Metazoa; phylum Chordata; class Lepidosauria; order Squamata; family Eublepharidae; genus Eublepharis; species Eublepharis macularius. The sequence continues at coordinate 92,101,784 of NC_072790.1, read as the reverse complement.
AAACATATTTCAGCAGATAAAATGCTTACACTTTTGCTCTGTCCAGTGAATGAACATCTCCCAAAGTGAAATAAAACTGATCCAAGACTGACAACATCCCTCAATACACTCTGTGCCTAATGCATAATTTATCTAGTGCAAGAAAACCTCTGCCTCAATCACTTCCATTTTGTGTGCCTGGCAGTTAAATGCATTTGTTTCCCTTTAAAAAGGGCATTTTATCTCTAATATCTGGAGCATTTCACACTCAGCTGACAAATAAAAGTTTCAATAAATATTTCTTGATGACAAAGTATAGGATAAAAATATGTTATTAAAATTTATCAAGAAAGAAAAGGTCACAGACTAAATTATATTTTGTACTTTCAGAGATGTCAAAACATAGCTATATTTTTGCCAGATTGTAGATAAAAGCCATGCTTTAATATATCAGAATATACATTCCTGCATCTAGCTTTCCTTTTTCTCTGAAGGTTATAATTCTAAACTAAACTGTTGTATATTTTATCAAGGGGTTAAATCCTTTCTTGTTTCTGTTTAGAAATATATCTTTGAGCTCTGTTAGCCTCAGGACATAGACACTAGACAAGCTGCTGGAAGATTCTTGATCAAGTCATGCCAGCGTTTTAAAACAGAAATTGCAACTGCTAGGCCCCAACTCAGATTCGAGCTATGGCATAGGGTAAGAAGTGATATAATCCTACCTACTGTGCCATTCCATTGATCAAAACCAACCTTCTACAAGTGCACACGCACACACGCCTATTATTAGCTCTAGAGTGGAAAGAAGAAGAGCAGGATAAACCTATTTCCCCATGCTGTTGCCCTGATCCAAACAGGTGTGAGGAGCAGGGAAGACCAAGGCTATGATTTCTATTTTTTTTTAATTAAGACAATCAGATCACCAACCTTTCATTATTCCATCTGGCTTAGCACACAAGCAGCTAAGAGAAAGATCAAGATATTTCTGTCTCTGGAAATGAGGCTATGGGGGGAGTGCTTTCAGCCTGATTCCACAGCCTTTGTAATATAGTTCCAACCCTATTGCACTTTACGAAGAGAAGTCAAAACCACAGAATAGCAGTAGAAACAAAAGCAAACATAGCAACCAACTGTATCTGCAGAGCATCCAGCCCTTGTATTCACACACCAAAGACAATGGTTTACAGCCATGATTGTCCCACATTACTCATGCACAAAAAAGTGTAACAGATTAATGCAAGGTAACAGAAAGAACTACACACACAACCCACAAGCAGATAGTTAAGAAGACACATGAATGCATTCCTCTTGCACAATCTACAAAAAGCAGCAGAGAAAAGGGGACCAGTTTTGAACATTTTAGATGGAAAAACAGTGTATAAATATATCTTACTATATAACTGAGTAAGCGTATTTCAGACAACTCACTTTATACCCTGGTGCACCACCAGAGGGCTCTGCCATGTAAGGAAGCCTAGGCAAGTTAACATATCCCTCCAGAAAAGGTGTCATTGTGGGAAGCCCAGGCCGGGACCAGGATGGGAGCAGGTGGCAATGATCGCCTCCCGGCTTCACCTAGCTGGTATTAAGAGTGAGGCAGGTGGCAATGCCCACTGCTGCCATCACCCAGCTGGGATCGGGAGAGGAGCAGGTGGAAATGCCCCCCCACCTTAACCCAGTTGGTATTATGAGCGGCGCAGGAGGCAATGCCCAGCCCCCACCTTAACCCATCTGGTAATAGGAAAGGATCAGATGGCAATGCCCACCCCACATCTTAATGAACCTGGTATTAGAAGCGGAGAAAGTGGCAATGCCCATCATCTGCCTTAACCCAGCTGGTTTTCGGAGCAGAGCAGGTGCACTGCCCACTCCCCGCCTTAAACCAGTTGGTATTAGGAGCGAATCAGGAGGCAATCCCCCCCCCCCTTTGAACCAGTTGGGATCAGGAACGGAGCAGATTGCTGTGCCCACCCCCCATCTTAATACAGTTGGTATTAGGAATGGAGAAGGTGGCAATGTGTGCCCCTTGCCTTAACTCAGCTGGTGTTAGTCTCAGAGCAGGTGGCAATGCCCACTCTCACCTTAACCCACCTGGTATTAGGAGCGGAGTAGGTGGCAATACCCTCCCTGTGCCTTAACTCAACGGGTATTAGGAGCAAAATAGATGGCAATGGCCACCCCTTACCTTAACCCAGATGGTATTAGGAGCAGAGCAGGTGGCAATGCCCACCACTCGCCTTAACCCAGCTGGTATTAGGAACGGAGCAGGTGGAATTTCCCCTCCCACCTTAACACAGTTATTATTAGGAGCGAAGCAGGTGAAAATGTCACCCCTGAACTTAACCCAGCTGGTATTAGTAGCGGAGCACGTGGCAGTGCACACCCTCAACACCCAGCTGGGATCAGAAGCTTTGCCCAACCACTGCCTTAACCCAGCAGGTATTAGGAGTGGAGCAGCTGGCAATGCCCTCCCCTGTCTTAACCCGGCTGGTATTAGTGGCAAAGCAGGTGGCAATGCTTACCCCCCTACCATCATCCATTTGGGATCAGAGCAGGTGGCAATGCCCACCCTGCACCTTCATCTGGCTGGGATCAGGCGCAGAGCAGGAGGCAATGCCTTTCTTCCCTTCACCCAGTCGGGATAAGAAGCAGAGCAGGTGGCAATGCCCACCCTCTTCAACCTACCAGAATAAGCCACTGAGGAGGCAGCAATGCCCACCGTGTCTTCAGCACGGCGGAGTCAGGAGCCAAGCACAACGGAGTCAGGAGCCTGCCCCCCCTCAACCTGCTGAATTCAGGAGCAGAGCAGGTAGCAATGTCCACATCCCCTTCACCCAGCTGGGATCAGGAGCAGAGCAGGTAGTAAAGCTCGCTGCACACCTTCACCTATCAGAATCAGGTGTGGAGCAAGTGACAATGCCTGTTTCTCCCTTCACCCAGCTGGGAGCAGGTGGCTATGCCCACCCCCCTTCACCCAGTTGTGATCAAGCTCGGAGCAGGAGACAATGCCTTCCTGCATTCACCCAACCATAAACAGATGCAGAACAGGAGACAATGCCCCCCTTTACCCGGCATGTATCAGGCATGGAGCAGGTAGCAAAGCCCACCACCCCTTCACATGGCTGAGATCAGGCAGATCAGGCATGGAGCAAATTACAATGCCCACCCGCCTCCTTCACCAGCTGTACTCAGTGATGGAGGAGGAGCAAACAGACTCTTAGCGAGCCGCACTGTCAAACTACAACAGGTAATTGTCAAAACACTCTCCTCCACAGAACATAGGTCAAATTACAGGAAATACCAAGATATCTGTGATCTGATGAGTCTCAGTTAAAATAGAAACACTCTACGGCCACAGTTGAAAGGGGGTGTACCGGTTCTACGCTCCACATGATTTCACTTTTCACACGCACACATACCACTTTTATTAACCCAAGGACACAGCATATGAGACACACTCTAATGTCCATCTATCCTATATAGGACAGCCAGCCCTGCATAGTGGTTAGAGTGTTGGACTAGGATTCTTTAGACACAGGTTCAAATACCCACTCTGCCTTGGAATCTCGCTGGTGGTGACCTTTGCCCTGTCAGTCACTATCTAACTTTACGTCATAAGCTTGTCATGAGGATACAATAGGAGAACAATGTTGTATGCTACTTTAGGTCCTCACTGCTGACAAAAGCAGAGTATAAGATTTTTAAAAACAAACCAACCATACAAACTAAGACTAAGGGGCTTTATATTGTGCTGTAGAACACTGTGGGTGCACCAGTGAGATTCTGATCCTGGATGTGGTCTCAATTAGAACAGGCTGGAAGGAGCCATATGCACAGGCACCCTAAAACACTGCAGTGATATAGTGAGGGGAAGTTATGCGCAGACCCAATAGACCCATTCAGGTAAATGCCCATCTCCTACTTACCTTAGGATATATCTGACATTTTCACCATCCCCCTTCATGTCAACTCCATTTCACTGCTTGGTTTATACTGGAAATAAGTGAAGGACATGAAATAATTGAGCAATTGAAACCCAATCTACTTGTACTGTAGGGCCATGGCTGACATAAAATTGCATTCCCTTCCCTCTTAGCTCTGCTGTGAACCTTTTCCATACTCTGTATTTCTCGTAATATGAATGCTTCTTCCTAAAGACAGCCAAGAGGAGGAGAGAGGAGACACAATTGGAACAGTTTTTTCTTGAATAGCACAGACTGAGTTCTGACAGGACCACAAAGGAATGCAGTTGCCAGTTTCTCTATCCATGGAGGGCCCTACACATTTGAAAGCTGTATGATAGACAAAAGGACAACAGGCACAAGTCTTCTATCACATTCCTTCCATATCACATGCAGCCACATCTGCCATTGCTTTCTGTCATGCCTTCTTGTGAAGCACTGGGAAAAAAAGAAGGAATATAGGGAAACAGCTGGCTTTCCACAGGCCACTGCTGCTTTGTGTAACCTTGCTTGTAGTGGGCCGGGAATGTAAAGTGCTGCATTGTAATGGGTTGGGAATATCCTTGCCTCTGCACCTTTTAAGAGAACTGCCTGGAAAGATATGAGAGAAACATGGAGATAACGAGCAGTATTGGTAGCAGCTACAGCATATAGCCTAGGTGCTTGTTAGGGATGAGCTGGTCATTCAAAATACCTGCATCTGGTACTGTTCTAATACCTACATCTACTCACTTCTTCCCTATGTGACCCTCTGAGATTCACAGTTGGCATTTGCTGGCAACTGATAATGTGATCACTTAGACAAGTCACCCATCCCATGAAGATAACTGCACGTATATGTAACATAAAACCATATTGAAGAAGAGGGAAGGAAAGGAAGGGGACGAATGCACCAAAGGAAAGAAAGGAGGAAAGAGGGAAGACAGATCATATTCCTGATTTACAAACTACATATTGCCAGAATCTGCTGTGTTCCATCTGTATCTGAGAAAATGCAAGGACAGGTGCAGTTGTCCAGCTGCTGCTACTCACAGTTGTCTAATCCAGTGCCTAGGTTCGCTTGTTTTTGTGCATTCAAGCAATGCTATTAAATGTAATTCACAATCAAAGTAGTTGTCCACAAGGGACCTATATATATATATATCTTGTAAGTCATTCCATTTTTGCACTCCATTAGGTTCCGTTTTTCACTTTTTTGTCATGATTTTCCTTCTGCAATAACACTGGAGCCACCTGTTCTAATATTGTCATCTACCAGGTTTTTGTTTTTATAGAATTCATTCATTTATTATAACTGGGTCAAGAAACATTGCAAAAGCACATAGATTTGTTTTGTTGTTCTTATGCTACTTTCCTTAAGGTTGCACTTCTAATTATAATGTTTTTAAAAATAACAGAATGTACTAGCTCTAATGTAAAAAGCAATACAAAAACTCTTCTAAAATTATGGATTTTTCAAGCTTAGCAAAAAAAAAACTTGCTCCAAAACTGACAGAGGTGAAAGCAATTGCTTGACTTCAAGGATGGTGAGATTGCTTTGTTATTTATAGTTCTCGAGATAATTTAAATTAGATTTAAACAAAGTCATCTTAAGTTACAAGCCAATACTTATTAGCAGCCACCTTAAGAGAGAACCAGGTTTTCTGATGCTGGATATTGATTTCTTCAACTACTGCTCACCCCCACCTCTGTATCTCGATAATGCATTTCCAGACAGGAATGAGTCAGAGTTGTGGAAAGGCCTACTCTCAACAAGCATTGACAGATTGCTTGATATGCCATTCATGCTCTGGAAACAATGAAGTGTGACATTTTGTGCATTAAGGCTGGCGGTAACTGTTCTGAGAAATAAAACCAATTCCAGCCTTCTCCCTCTTCCTGTCTCCTCCCACACCAGGGACAGGGGAGTCAGAAGAGTTAATTATTTACTTTACAACCCACCTATGTGATACCTAAGAGACTCTCTAGGCAATCCACATAAAATTCTTCAAACACAGCTTTGAAATTCTAATAAAACACCAAATAATTACAAGGCAAGCAGCCACCATTTTTATAGTGGCCAGTGACTTAATAGCCTACAGAAATAAAACATCTTGGTCAGTCTCCTAATGGACATAAGAGAATTTGAACTAAGGACTCTCCTTCAGCAGAATTCCATCCAACTGATGTCAGCAAAGTAAAAGGAGGCATTTCTCAATGATAATAGTTTTTATTAAGACCAGCCAAAATATACACAATACAACATGTCAGCTGTCAAGCACTGCAATAGATCTTTACAATTGTACTATGTACTGCTGGCTTGTAAAAGATGCCCAAAGACTGCTCTATTTTTAAAAAAATGTATTTAGTTAAAACCCCATTTCTGCATCCTTTGACAGTCAGGCGCAGGGCAAGTTTTCGATCAAAAAAGGAAATTCATACAACATTTTTTTAAAAAAACAGACTTCTTCCTTAACAGCAAGTTTCTGCTTGCACCTACCTGGTCATCCTAGTAAAGAATAATATTACAGCCAAACCAGATGCTATGGCATACACAGGTCTGACCCATGGACACTGACATATTTTGGAACTGAAATTGTATTTAATAATGCCATGAGGCATTTGGAATTCAAAAAAGACATTGGTGATTGGAATCTATGCGCCTAACGGTGCGAAAGAAAAATTTTTCAAGGATTTACAGAAACAGTTAGATGAACTGACCTATGCTCAAATAATTTTGGCAGGCGACTTCAATGGAGTTACAAACTTGGAAGAGGATAAGAAATCTAAAAGTGCGCACAAAAAAAAGAGGACTTTTACCAAAATCTTTCTTTGCGATTAAAGAACAAGAAAGTTTGGAAGATGTGTGGAGGAGACAAAATCCCAAAAATAGACAATACACATTTTACTCAGCAAGACATTGGACATTATCAAGAATTGATATGATCTGGGCCTCCAAAGAACTGGCGATATGGACTAAAGATGTGGAGATAATGCCTAAGGTAGGCTCAGATCATAATCCAGTTATGTGGAGATTTGGGGAAAATACTAAAAAAAGAGGATGGAGGATAAATGAGGATTTGCTGCAGATAGAAGACAACATTGTGTTGCTATGGAGGGAGACCAAATTCTTTATACAATATAATATGAACAAGGATGTACCAACCTATAAGGTATGGGACACATACAAAGCTGTGGCAAGGGGAATACTAATGGACTTGAATGCAAGAGACAGAAGGAGAAAGGAAGAAAAGAAACATGAAATTACGGAAAAAATTAAAGCCAAAGAGTTACAACTTAAGAAAAGACCAGGGAAGAAGAAAATATATCAGGATATAAAAATCCTGCAGGAACAATTGACGGCAATGAACAACAAAGAATTGGAATGGAATTTGAAAAAAATGAATCAGAAGTCGTTTGAGGGTGCAAATAAACCTGGGAAATATTTAGCGTGGCAATTAAAAAAGAAAAAGGAGAAGAAAACTATAACTAAGATTAGAGAAGAGGACAAAACATTGATGGACCAATCAGCTATTAGTAAAGACTTTTTTAAATTTTATGCCAAACTGTACCAAAAAAAGGAGGTGAATAGAGATTCAATAGCGGAATATTTGGAGAAAATGAAGCTTCCAATAATTTCAGAGGAATGGAAAGAAAAGTTAAATAGGGAAGTGACAGAGGAGGGGAAAAAAAGCCATACAATCAACCAAATTAGGGAAAGCACCAGGTCCGGATGGAATAACTGCTAAGTTCTATAAAATGATGGCCAATGAATTGGCACCTTTTTTAAGAGAAGTAATGAATGAAATTTTACAAGGCCAAAAGATTCCTGATTCATGGAACGAAGCCAACATATAGTTGATTCCGAAAGATGGACAAGACCTGACTAACGTTAAAAATTATCGCCCAATTTCGTTGCTGAATAATGATTACAAGATATTTGCGAAAATTTTGGCAGAAAGGCTAAAGGGATGGCTGTTGGAATTTATTGCAGAAGATCAGGCTGGATTCCTACCTAATAAACAAATTAAGGACAATTTAAGGACAGTAATAAACGCTATTGAATATTATGACAAGCGATGTGATAAAGAAGTTGGTTTCTTTTTCGTGGACGCTGAAAAAGTATTTGATAATTTGAATTGGGACTTTATGTTTGCCACTATGGAGAAGCTGCAAATGGGAGAAAAGTTCATACAAGCAGTTAAAGAAATTTACAAAGACCAGTGTGCAGCGATTGTAGTCAATGACGATTTGACCAAAAAATTGAAAATAAGTAAAGGTACGAGACAGGGCTGCCCATTGTCTCCATTGCTCTTTATTTTGATTTTGGAAATGTTGCTGATTCAAATACGAGAGGACGATACAATTCGAGGCATAAAAATAAAGGAATTCTCCTACAAAGTCAGAGCATTTGCGGATGATGTAATGTTAATAGTTGAAGATCCAATACATAATATGCCAAAAATATTAGATAAAATAAAGGAATTTGGAGATTTGGCTGGATTCTACATGAACAAAAAGAAGTCGAAGATATTGTGTAAGAATACGACAAAGCAAAAACAGCAAGAACTATTGGAGTTAACAGACTGCGAGGTAACTAACAAAGTGAAATATTTAGGGATTGAGCTGACTGCGAAAAATATAGATTTATTTTAAAATAACTATAAGAAATTGTGGCTACAAATAGAAAGAGATTTGATAAAATGGAATAAATTAAATTTGTCATGGTTGGGAAGAATAGCAGCAGTGAAGATGAATGTGTTACCACGTATGATGTTTTTATTGCAAACAATTCCAATTGTCCGAGACTTCAAACAATTTGATAAATGGCAAAGAAAAATTTCAGACTTTGTGTGGGCAGGCAAGAAACCACGTGTGAAAATGAAAGTATTACAGGATTTGAAAGAAAAAGGTGGACTGCAACTGCCAAATATAAGATTATACTATGAAGCAATATGTTTGGCTTGGTTAAAAGATTGGATAACGTTAAAAGACCGTAAACTGCTGGCTTTGGAGGGATACAAAAAACTGTTTGGATGGCATGCCTATTTGTGGTACGATAAAGTTAAAGCGGACTCTATGTTTTTGCATCACTACATTAGAAGAAGCCTTTTCACAATCTGGAAGAAATATAAGGACTATATGAAAGATGGTATCCCCTCATGGGTGGTACCATATGAAGTAATAGATCTGAGAGCTGTCTATAATGAACAACAATGTTTAACTTACAAAGAGATAATGATGACGGAATATAAAATGTTAAAAATTAAAACGGAAGAAGAGTTATCTTCTCATTATGGATGGTTCCAAGACAGGCAAATTAGAGATCTTTATAACTCAGACTGCTTAAAGGGAGGAATAAGACTGGAAAATTCGGAACTGGAAGAAGTGATTTTACAAGAAGGTAAAAAAGAAAATTCGAAAATTTATAAAATACTTCTAAAATGGCATAAGGAAGATGAGACAGTCAAAGTCCAGATGGTGAAATGGGCAATAAATTTTTATAAAGAGATAACAATGGAATCATGGGAGCACTTGTGGAAAAATACATTGAAGATTTCAACCTGTACCAATATCAAAGAGAATGTATATAAAATGATGTATAGGTGGTATTTAACACCAAGGAAAATTGCGCTAGGAAATACTAATATGTCAGATAAATGCTGGAAATGTAAAAAGCATGAAGGATAATTATATCATATGTGGTGGACTTGTGAAGTAGCTAAGCAATACTGGGGAGATATAATTGAAGTAATTAATGAGGTTCTGCAAACCCAAATAAATAAGAACCCAGAATTGTTGCTACTGAACTTGGGTATGGAAGGTGTCCCAATGCAGTACAGAACATTGTTATTTTATATGATTACAGCAGCAAGACTTTTATACATGCAGAAATAGAAAGTGCAAGAAATACCAACTACAGAAGATTGGATATACAAATTGCTGTACATGGCAGAAATGGACAAAATGACAAGAAAACTGAAAGATCTTGATCCAGGAGAATATATTGCAGATTGGGGGAAATTGAAACAATACTTAGAAAAAAAATGGGATGTGAAAGAAGGATTGTGGCAGTTTGAGAACTACTAATTTGTGATTTTATAAATAGAAGAGAGAAGTAACTTTACCATTAATGGGAAAATCTAGCTATTAATTAATCTAAGCTAATATTATTATTAAGGAGACTTTAGTAAAAATATACAGTTTAAATAGTGAGGTAGAGAATGGAGATTTTAGTGGATTTGATACAGTATATACAAAAAGAATTTGAGTATGCTTAGTGTAAGAGTTATAATATATATATGATTTAGAAGAATATAGCTGAAAATAAGTTAAGTAATAAGATAGGTTAAGGGTTGGAAAGCTGTTGGAAGTCTACAAGGAGGGGGGAGGGAAAGGGTGGGGGTTGATATAATTTAGGTAAGATGGGGAATGTATGTATTAATTATGTACTCACCAATAAAATTTTATAAATAATAATAATAATAATAATAATAATAATAATGCCACGAGGCAGCCGTGCGGTGGGACCAGGCAATCTTGTTCCCTCCCCCATGCCCTTTCAAGTGCCCAACAGCTGTATTGGCACTTGAAAAGGTGGGGGGGACAAGATCACCCGGTCCCACTGTGGGCCCAATCCTGATATGCCCCTCACAACATTTTTAAATGGCTAAGTTCAGCTCTAAAATGCAAACAGGTTGTATCTGTGGATGCTGCAATGTCTAGTTTGGATCTTAATGTTGATGGATTAAAAAGAGAAACTACTACTTTTTTTGGTAATAGAGTTCACATGTTTACATACACTGTGAACTTCAAACTGAACATGATCAACTTACAGTGAGTGAACTGTTCATTTACATGTAAGTCAACCCTATCAAAGGATCACCACAATGTTTTCATTCAAAGTTCCAATCAAGCTTTCTGAGATTGCTGGTTTCTGCAGGCTGTGGAGTGTGATCCATAACACCTCCCTATCATATTAAGATGTTGTATAGTGATTGTTGGGAAAAGCAGTATCATATGCATCTTGTCATGCTCTGTGGTTGTTACTGAGGCTAGATTTTTTAGTAAGCACCACATCTCCAACTCTGCACAGGCATAGTGAATTGCACATTCAGTTAATGTTTGGCTTGCACAAAAGACAACAGGGCAAAGCAGTTTTCAAACAGTTGTAAGAAGTGATAAAGAAATAAATTCATTGGTATAAGACACCTATTTGTATCCATAAAACTGACACCAAATACACTCCAAATTGTTGGGAAAACTGTGGCCAGTTGGGAACATATTTTCATCTATGGTGGGAATGTCAAGAAGTAGCAAATTTTTGGTCAAAGGTTATTTGACCAATCTATTGGTCTTTTTTTAATGCTTGACTTGTAATTGAAATGTTTGTCAAAGTTTCAAAAGTTAATAAAGTTTAAATTAAAAAAAAATCATGAGAACCCAATCAAGGTCACTTTTATTTGGCTATAAAGCACTTTCAAGTTTTTAAACTTTCTTCAGCAGCTGTGGGAACTAGAAATCTCTCTCTTATTGAAAATGGAAGTATCAGTGGGCAGCTTGGGAAGATAGAAACTCATGAACTGATCTTTTCTATGCACTTCACAAACACTCTGATTCTTAAAAGTGCCTGGAAGGACCTAACTGAGGAGTCTCCCTACCAGTGCACGAAGGACACAATTTCTGATGAATATAAGTATCTCAGGAATCAGCATCTGAGGGCCACTCCACACATTTTTCTCTACAAGAGTGGAGGGGCTAGAACTTATGTACACTATCAAGTAAAGATCATTCACATTTATTGGAGAATTCATAAGAGAAAGGAGATTCCCAGCAATAAAATGTGGCAAAAATTATATGTGAATATGTTTTATATCCAATAGAAATCAAAAGTCTATATTTTTTCCCACTATACCCCTGCAGGAAAAAAATGTCATTTCTGTCTGAATATTTCCTTACTTGGCAAAAAGGCCAAGGAGAATTCTATCTCCTATTACTCCATCTGCAGTCTATGCCTCTCTCCAATCTTTATTGTAGTGTTAACAGTGAATACTTTTTCCAATATACTCTTGCCTTTTAATAGTTATGTTAATCTCCAACACAGTCTTAAACAGTCTTCATTATCGATTTTAAAAAAAATCAATGAACCATGTAATTAGAAGTTCAGTGGTGTTTTGTTTAAATATACAGTTGACCAATTATTTTATAATAATTTGTTTAGCATATATTTGGATAACAGTACCTACCTCAGAAGCAAAGCTTCATTAAGTTCTATTGATAAAAATACAGGAGGATCAATCATGCTGGAATGTGTCTACCATATCTAGAGCTGGGAATTCATGTAAAATATACGGCTATGTTTGCATTATACATCACCATAGTTGAACCTTGTGAAGAATCAAGATCAGCTCTGCTGCCCTCATCTTGCAGAAATCTGCTTGGTGGCCCTATCATAGAGAATATGCTAGTGTCCCAGATCATCTAATATTTCCAAACAGTTCTGCCCTGCCCCACGCCTATTAAAATTCTCAGAAAATGTTTTTCAGCCTAAACCAGCTAAAATCTGGCTAAAAGGGGCTGCCACCAAGTTCCTTGAAACAAGATCAAGAAGACATCTTTAGTAGCATGAGTGCTAGTAGGGATGTAGGAGGGAGTCAGTGTTGCAGGCATGATGATATCACTTCTGGGGAAAGCCCAGAAGTGACAACTGGTTGCTCTATGTATTCCTGGAAACTCTATGGTTTCCCTCAGAAGTGTCGTAATGGCATGCACTGGTGGATTTTTTATTTTTCTCATGCTGCTGCTTAGAGTGGTGACAAGGAACAGGAGCTCAGGCTGGGCAATTCCCTCCTTGGAAGAATCTTATCATTTCAAAGAGGGCTTCACTGGGGTTCCAGTGCTTCTCTTTGGAAAACTGAACCTATTGTTTGGCTTGTTATGCAAATATTGAAGAATGATAGCTAAAAGCAAAGAAATAGGAGCATTCAATCAATGTGATTATGACAGCCTTTCCTCATCCCTACCCTAAAGGCAGAAAGTACAGAGTTTTCAGAGGCAAAGAGTTTGTAGGAGCACATAAAGTCATGGTGGGGGGGGAGAGATCTGTAAAACTATAAGCAGGCAGATCACCCCCAAAAGCCACTAAATTCATCAGATTGCTGTATTATATCTACCTGCAATTTTATGTTATCTGCAGGGTTTTATAGTCCAGGGTTGGGACTAGAGCAGTTTTATGTACTTGTACTATGCTATTATTTTATTGCAATTTTATTGACTATATTATGCTTTGATTGGCTTTAACTGAGGTAATTGTGGTGAACAGTTTCAAGCTCTTAACTGAAGAGAAGTGGTATAAATAAATAAATAAATAAATAAATATTCAACAGGAGTTCATCTTCAATACACACATATGGCATAATCCAACCACATGTAAGCATACCACAATCCTATTCATATCAGTAGGAGAAGAGACAATGCATCATGCACCCTAACAAAATCAGCAAGATTTTAGAATGCTTACCTCAGATTGGATCATATCGTTATTTTATGCTTGACTGCTATGGGAAACAACAACCTTTATCTAACTAGCTAATATAACTTATAAAAACGTCCACCCATAACAACTGAGCTATGAGAATCTGAAGGCTGTATGCATCAAAAGATACCAAGTTGCCTAAGTATAATGATACTGATATTTAAGGCCATTGTTTGGGCCAAATGTCAGTTTAGGGTTGCTAGGTCTCCTTATCCTCCCAGCAGAAATAGGGGAGCTGGCATTTACCATGGGTTGAATTTCTCACATGCGCTCTTCACACCGGGCATAATGATGCTATTTCCAGAAGTGACATCATTGCACTCAATGGCGGGCCAATTTGGGCCCCTGTAAAGTGTGTGAACATGCTTGCCATGGGTGCAATGACATCACTTAAGGATATGACATCATCACACTCAGTGGGAGTGTACCCACTGCATGCTGGCCTGGGAGGTTTTTTGCCTCTGGGGTCTGTTTCCCAGGCCTTTTACCTCTGCTGTCCAAGTGAGTTGGAGGACAGAGGCTGGGAGCAGGGGATCCCCCACCTACACTGGGGGACCTGGCAGCCCTATATCAGTTGCCAGAACACACAAACATCTTGATAAAAGAACCTTGTCACAATTAGTAGTACTATGGAAAGTGACTGGTTAAAAAAACTTAAGTCTTTGTTAGCATTCATGACACCTAGTTCACTATTTACTATCTCCTTCCTCTAATTCTATGGTTTCCTCTAATTCTATTACATAAGGTAGCTCTAGGAATTGTAAGGAATTCTATGGTTTTACCATAGAATTTCTTGCAATTCCTAGAGCTACCCTATATCATTTCTAGGTTTTTTCCCAGAAGTGACATAAAGGCATGCATGACATCACAGCCCCCACATGTCCACTCCCCCAAACCTCCTGCCAGTTGCCAGGCACAGCCTGGCAGGGGGGTGGTCTAAGAAACATTTAATTTGCAATCCAGGATTCAGGGAAATTTTTTTTACCATGATTGCTGATTACCAGATAGGGCATTACCAGTTTAGGATTCAAATCTGTGAGGGTTTTGCAGTTTCAAAATATGGGGACCATTATTTTCAATGGAGAATGCATTTGAGGGTATGGGGCAGCTCTTTCTAAAGACAGTGGCACCAAATTTGCACAGATTATAGTATTCCCTCTAATCTAAAGACCTCCTAACTTCCAAGCAGATTGAATAAAGGAGTTCATTTTACAGACCCCTGAAGTAGGTGCCTCTCGGCACAAGTGCACCTATTTCTACTAATTCCTATCGGGGTGGGGGGTGGCAGTCAAACAGTAGCCTAGCAGGAGAGCACTGGCCAGCCACCAGCATTAAAAAAAACCCTGTCAGCGTTCATTTCATTTTCCTACTGTTACAGTGTCTGACTGATGACAAAAAATTGTTCACCTTTCTGCTGAAAATTCAGCATTTGCCATCCTTCCTTGTTGTGATATGTGGTTTGTTTCTTTTCACAAAGTGAGGAAGGAGGGAGAGAAGGAGAACTGCAGCATTTTCAATTATTCCATATGAGGTATCTTTTTTCAGGGGGGTTGGAGTGGCTGTTTTTCAACCAAATGACAGTTGAAAGGGAGCTAGTGCTGCCCATTTACTAAAGAACTTCCAGGTTTCAGTTAATTGGACAAATGGGTCCAGTTCTAGGGGCCCCTGAATATGGTGCCCCCAGTCATCCTATTTACAGGGGGAAAATGCCCCTGCCCCCATAAAGGAAGGAGGGAAGGAAAGGAAAAGAACCAGAACCTCAGCTGTGCTGAGCCCTGTATGGGTCTTGTGCCAGCCAGGAACCACCTCCCCTGGGTGACTGCCTGGGAAATCCAGAGAATCAAAGAAAAACAAGATGCCTGGTGATCATGAAAGTAAGCACCCGAGCACAATCAACTATGTGGATTTTTCAGGTGTGGAGAGTATTTCATAATACCTAAGAATCCTGGATTTGTGTAACCATTCCAAAAAATTACAGTAATAACCTGAACCAGCAATTTTCAGTATATTTTCAGCTCAGAAATTCCACAATGCATACCCTTATGGCCTGACAACTCTAAGTGTATAAAATCTGGGAAGACTCAGGGAAAGAATATCACTGTGACATTCTAGGAATTTCTGCAAATATCTATGGTGAACACCCCAGAGACTGGAGAAGTTCCTAGAGCATTGCATGAGTGACTTTGCTATAACTTGAATGTTATTCCCCTCCTCTATTTTCCCTTGCTGTGAGAGTGGGCAGAGCAGTGGAAAGCCAGCATGGGCAGGAGGTTGCCTGCAATGGCAGGCAACTTGGCAAGCCTAAGGCCAGCCAATGGAACATAGAGGCCAAGGCCCTTCTACTGTTGCTTCTTAGTTCTGGGAGTCAGAGGCTTACTGCTCCAGGAAGAGCACAATAGCAACACACAATAGCATCCAAAATTCAGCTTATAAAAGAAAATAAAAAATAAACTATTTTCCAATGTGCCAATTAGAGAAAACTGGCTCAAACAATGATGCTACTTACACATCAAATAGACTTTACAGGAGGTAGAGAATGTACATTTTGAAATGTATAGTCCCGAAATCCTTCAGCAAGGTAAAGATGTCATTGAAGTGGTTTACTCATACTATTGTATTTGCTATTTTCAGTCTTGGTAGAAGCTACTTGGCAAGTACGCATAAAGTACTTTTGTAGATGCAAGTGGTTAATGTTATCACTCGAGGTGCCACAAATCAGTTCAGAGCTAAAGAAAGGAAGGGCACGCATGAGTCAATAGGAAAACGATATTGGTCGAAATGTAAGCAAAGAACCTGTGTTCTCAACATGGAAATAGACTAAGTCCTATTAAATAAATTATGGAATAGCATTCCTATCTGTTGAATCATTTAAAATTGGAATGTAATTGTAAGTTTGATGTAGGTAACAATTTTCTGCTGTCAAGCTCTTTACTGCTCTGATTTCTATTATTGTGCCTCCTTCAATTAACGCATTATAGTCATTTTCTAAGATTAGAATTCTCCAACAGCATTTTATTATTTACAACAGGTCAATACTAATCTCAGCAAAATGCGCCTGAGTTGCTAGAGTGTGTGAAAGGAGAGGTTTGCTTTATTCAGCAAGCAGTACAACAAGAAAATAGCTAAATCTACTACCTTATTATTTTCATTTTTATTCCATCCTTTCTCCAGGAATCTCTAAGAGCAATACTTTATTCCACATACAAACACATCCCATACACACTTACCTTTCATCCACACAACCACAGTGAGAATAGATATGGCTGAAAGGTATGGATAGTCCCAAGGTCACCTAGTGAGCTTTATGCCTCAGGGGGTCTTGTGTCCTGCAAGTCAAACTTTGCATCCACTTGACCACAGTATTCTAATGGCCCAATATTGTATGCTGTTCTACAATATTTAAGAAGGAGGTTGACAAGCTGGAATGTGTTCAAAGGAGGGCAACAAAGATGGTGAGGAGTCTGTACACCTGTGAGGAAAGGTATGTTTAACCTGGGTATGTTTAGCCTGGAGAGGTGACTGAGAGGTGATATGATAGCCCTCTTCAAGTATTTGAGGGGCTGTCACATAGAGGATGGAGAAGTGTCGTTTTCTGTTGTTTCACAGGGTCTGACAAGAAGCAATGAGTTAAAATTAAAGCAAGAAGTTTTTGGCTAAACATTAGGAAGAACTTCCTGATAGAGTGGTTCCTCAGTGGAACTGGCTGGACTCTTCTTCTTGGAGGTATTTAAGAAGAAGCTAGATGGCCACCTGACAGCAATGAGGATTCTATGACTCAATACGAATGTATGCAGATTGGGAGTAGAGGTGGGCATGAATCTCAATACGAAGCAAAAAACCGCATAAACCAGGCCTATTCATGGTTTGTGAAAACGCAGTTCGTGGGACTGAGTTTTCCATGAACTCCACGACTTTTTTGACCCGGTTTGTGCGATTTGTCAGTGGTTTGTAAAGCCAGACAGGCTGGCACCACTGATCGTTTGTGAAACTGACAGCTCGTGTGTGAAACTACTCAGGTGGCAGGAGAATGGGGCTGTCAGTTTCACAGACCCTGCACAGGGTTCAGCCGATGGGCTGAAGCCAGTGTGGGGTGAGTGAAGCTGACAGCCCCATTCTCCTGGCGCCCAGGCGGAAGGGAAAGGGGCTGTCAGTTTCACACAACTCATGCTGGGTTCAGCTGATGGGCTGAAGCCGGTGAGGGGTGAGTGAAGCTGACAGCCCTGTTCTCCTGCCACCCTGGGCTGAACCCGGCATGGGGTCTGTCAAACTGACAGTCCCCATTCTCCTTTCACCCTTTCTAGCTTGCTTTCTCCCCCTTTCCAGCTGGCTGGAGGAATGAGGGAAGAGTTTGAAGGGAAAAAGTTTCCCCACACCGCTTGCAAACAGCACGGGGAACCTTCTTCCCTTCGAACTCTCCCTTTTTCAGCTGGCTGGAGGAAGGGGGGAGTGTCTGAAGGGTTTGAACCTTTTCCCCTTCAAACTCTCCCCCTTTCCAGCTGCTCTGGACAGCAGGAGAACGGGGGCTGTCAGTTTGACAGATCCCACGCCGGCTTCAGCCAATGGGCTGAAGCCCGTGTGGGGTGAGTGATGCTGTCAGCCCCCGCTTAAGCCGGCGCGGGGTCTGTCAAACTGACAGCTCTCGTTCACCTTCCGCTCAAGCAGCAGGAGAACAGGGCTGTCAGTTTTACTCACCCCACGCCGGGTTCAGTTTTGAAACTGAACAGACTTCTCTTGCTGCTTCAGGGCAACAGAAGAAGGGGGCTGTCAGTTTCAAACACCCCACACTGGCTTCAGATGCCAGCACCAGGTGTTTGAATTCCACAAACAATGAACCACGAACTGATTTGTGAACTGGTAAAAGTTCATGGAAGTTCGTGGTTCCTGGTTCGTGGAACAGCAACAAACCACGAATCAGGTGGTTCAAGTTTTTTTCGGTTTGTGCCCATGTCTCATTGGGAGAGGGAGAGCATGAAGGGATGAGCTAGGCTCTTGTGGCTCTTTCTTACATGCCTAGGGTAATGCAGATTGTCTCTTGTGGTCAGGAAGATTTTTTTCCTCCAGGCCAGATCCTGGAGATTTTTTGTCTTCCTCTAGGCATAGAGCAGGATTACTGGTGGAAGTGTAGGGTGGGGGAGATAGCTGTGAATTTCCTGCATTGTGCACTGGGTTGGACTAGATGACCCTTGCAATCCCTTCCAGCTCTATATTTCCAGCTGTATGTTTCTGTGTCTTCTATATTTCTAATGCCAAACTAACATACCTTAGAACCACTAGATAATACCATCAAATTGAACATGTGGTGAATTACACCTGGGACGTGCAATGTCAGAAATATTCAGCTGCCTGTTTGCCATTTTGCTAGGAGAATAGGATCACCAGGTCCCCCAGGGGCCAAAGTGCAGGAGGATGGGGGGTAGGGGCAGTGGACATTCACATCCCGTGCACGCACATCTTGCTGGAAAATAACATCTTTTTCTGGTGCAACAGGGGAGAGTGGGAGCACACGAGCTTCTTCCTGCTGCCCAATGTCTTTCTCTCCTGCCAGCCAGGGAAGCAGGGCCAAAGAGACAGCAGGTGGGGCACAGTTTTACTCCACCCTGGGAGAGGAGCCTATGGGAGAAAAATCCTGTCGTGGGCTAGGCTAGCCCAAGCAGAGTAGCCCAATCCAGTCCACAGTAAATGCACTAGTTCAAAGCCAGGGGAGAGTTCAGAATCCAAAATCCCAGTCTAGTCTGAAATCAGAGCACGAATGCAACACCTGGTGTGTCTCCAGAATCCAAAAAGCCAAATCAAGTCCAATCTGATTTCAGTTTCCAATAGTGTCAAGTCTAGGTGCAGGCAAGGGCAGGGTACAAGGTTCACAACCATGATTGCAGGCATTCAACACGTTATTTCCATGCCTGGCAGTTTCTTCAGGCTGGCTTTTATAGCCGGGTGTGGTTTGCAGCCAGCTTCTGGGGCTCACTCCTGATGCTACTCATCCTTGCTCTCCAGCAGCTGGTGTCGGCACAGAAGGCGAGCACTGCGTTGTCTCTCCTGCAGCTCTAATTTCTGCTTATGTCTATGGTGCTCTTTAGGTGTGGGTGAAGCCCTGGCTGGGCTTCCCCAGTGCTGTTGGAAGTCCCTAGCTGAGCTTCCCCAGTGGGAGAGTGCTGGTGGCCCTGTCTCAGCTGCTGGCTGTGAACTCTGATTAACCAGCAGCTGTGGTTTCTGATCCCTGGCTTTTACTGAGTCAGGGTTAGGGCTGGCTACATGGAGCTCCTCTTCTCCTGAGAAGTCATGGCTGTCTACGCGAGGCTCCTCTCCTCCCGAGGAGTCCTCACTCTCACTGAACCCAGAACTTTATCATTACAACACCAAGGCTAGTTTAAATTTACATCTAGCTTATTTTGTGCAGCATAATTCTTCTCCACCTGCTCTTAGCAATATACCATGCTGGATACTTTTCTCCTTGTAGCCTAGAGTGTACTTGTGTTTCATACATTGACATAACTAGACAGGGAGTGTCTTCAGATTCAGTAAACACTTGGAGCCCTCTGGACCTGAAATGGGAGGCTATCAATAATCTAATAAAGAAGTGTTAATGCAGAGGTAGAACAGCAATTGCCACACATATTTCAATATTTTCATTTTATCTGCCTTGTTTTATTTATCTTAGAACTTTAACATCCTTCCTCATTGTGGTCTATTATTTGCAGTACTTTTTTAGTGTTGTTTATCATTTAGATAGCACTGTCAGTATACAGAACACTTTATAAGTCCAATCTCATTCATCCTGTAGTAACCTTGATTCATTGGGTAATTATTTTTATTTTATCAACAGAAGGTTCCCAATTCTCTCCGATGTAACGTTGCCATGACTATTTTATAGGTATATTAGTCTCTACCTCTTGTTCTGTGACCAACCATTACTGACAAACTCAAAAAAGTTGTGGCAAGAAGTTGTTTGTTGAGAGGGGCATGTAAATTCACTTCAGTGGAAGGGGGGATTTGCAATACAAAGGGAGTGAGTAGGGCAGAAGAAAACCCAGGCACTGATTGATATATATTATCTAGTTTTAGCCATAAGGAAACAATAGCTAGTTTAGCCAGTGGAAAACCCATAGAGAAAAATTACCCAATCAGGCACCTCCGGTTCAGCATCTATTTTTCTAAGAATTTTGATCAAACCCAAGTGGTTTGGGGCACAATATTGTGTTGTCCTGCATAACCAAAAGAACTCCAGTGACTGCAACCTGCCATTCTATAGATGATAACTTTCTTATTTCTAACCCCCTTCCTTCCAGCTTTCTGTATCTGGAAAGCTTTCTGTTGCAAAAGCCAATCCTAGTCATTCTGATAGCAATAAGAAAACTTGCCTCTGACTTCACCTGAATGTTCCATGATTGTCTCCCAGGTCAAGAAAACTAAACCTTTTTAAAAAATCTAGTTCCTGTATCAACAGCTGTTATCATTATTACTTCAAGTGGGTACCCATGTTGGTCTGAAGCGGTAGAACAAAAATCAAGTTCAACAGCACCTCAAAGGCCAACAAAATGCTTCAGTTTATAAGCTTTTATAAGTCAAAGATCACTTAATCGGAAACATAATATTAAGTATTGAGATTTCAGCTCATTGAAACAGCTTTATTGAAACTGGAAGCAGACAGACACAGACAGGATCAACAACAGCCAACTATATACACACAAGCCACACCCCTTTTTCAAACAACAACCAATAGGCACACATAACTAGAATCCTTAGTTTGCATTAACTATACACAATGTAACTTATTTACAGTACCATGATTATATAACACTGACTGGCTGCTGCCAGCAGAAAACAACCAATAGAAATGAAGACTTCAGGAGCCTTCGCTCAGACAGAAGCTAAGTCAATATACAGCACATAAAATGCTGGATTTTTTAAAAGGTGCTATTGAACTCAAATTTTGTATCATTATTGCAACTCATTCTCAGGTTTTGGATCTTGAAACATTTCCACTGTGTACCCTTGTTCTGGGTTTTGCCTAGTTCTACTCCATATGCTTTCTTAGAGTTCTCCTTGCACTTAGTTGCTTAACAGTGAATTTGGACTAGGGTTGCCGGTATCCCACTGGGTCAATTTGAGCCAAATTTGGCCCCCTGTGAAGTGCAGGAACACTCCCAGGTGGCATGTGGCCTGCACAATGACATCACTTCCGGGAAGCAACATCATCACATGGACCAGGAGTGCATGCGCTGTGAGTGTACACAAAGAGTATCATGCCAGATAAGTACCAGGCCTCCAACCTCCCACCAGGAAGTTGAGAGGATTTAGCAACCCTAATTTGGACTCTCAAGGAACTTGGGTCTCATTCATTCATGTTTACTATTCTGAATCATGTGTTTTATGGAGCATGCACAACAGCAACAAAAAGCAAAAGTTTCCTAGGATCTTGAACTAAATCTGCGCAAAAAGGCATTCCCCTCCAGTATGTTGGCAATATAGAAACTTATTCTTATGATTAACAACAGCATGAAAAGCCTGTGCCAACTTTCAAGTGTTAAACTAATCAAATGGAGATGCCAAAAAAAAAAGCCACAAAGAACCCCTGGTTGTTCCAACAACTCCCACTTGCTGAGTGATAAGCCTTCATCCAGTGGAGGAAACTTACAGTGCAATCCTAAGAAGAGTCGCTCCAGTCTAAGCCCATTAACTCTTCTTAGGATTGCTGTGTTAATCGCTTAGCAGAAGGCAGCTGCTGAATCCTGTCCATTGAACTGAGAGTTATGTCGGCATTGCAAACAATCAGATCACTGTGGGCTGAAGCAGATGGAAGTCCACAAGGCTTTTTAATGCCTGCCTCAGCCCGAAGCAGACAAACTCACTACCCTTAAGCTTGGAAAACATTTTACTACTGCGTCACTTTTAACTAATTATTGTGGCTATACCCACCAATGCAAACTGTAATGAAGAGATGTTAGCAGCAACGTGATAATAGGTATGGGATCAGAATCAAAAGACTCTCTCGCACACGTGAGAAATTCAAATTATTTTTTTTCCGTTGTTTAAGGTGGCAAGATAATATTTTTTTAAGTAAAAAGGCACTCTCCAGAATAATGTACACATTTCATTCACAATCACTGTTAGGCTATCAAAATGCAGAGTATCGCTTTAGACATAACGTTGAACCAAAGATTTCTTTAGTTTAAAACTTGGTGGGCCTTAGGAGCCTCTCTGTTATTGTGCCAAGACAGACAAAACAATTTCCTGCACAGACAATTACTGAACTAATTAGGGTCAGCAGAAGCTCTTCCTGAACAATGGATTTATCCACTAAAGACTAAGCAGTCATCAGTGAATACAGTTTTCAGCTTACAGAGAAAATAAAACAACTGCTTTAAATTCAATTCACAACATTTCAACGGAGAATGGTATTATTTATTTAAAACATTTTCATTCCCCCTTTATGCTAAATTACAAGTGCAATCAACACACTGAACAATTAAAACAGAATAAAGCAGCAAACCTATGAATACATACCTAGGCATAAGCCCATTGAACAAAGTGGAATTTATTTCTGAGTAAATATGCATAGGAATACACTGTAGGCAGAACAGCAGCAAAGCAACTTAAAAATAAAAGCAAATTATAAGATATGAATATGGATATGAAACACCATTATGCCAAGCCAGACCATTATTCCATGTAGCTGAGTATCATTTTCTCTGACTGGTGGCAACTTCCTGGATCTCAAGGAAAGACTCCTTTTACAGGATATCCTTCTACTTATTGAGCCTGGGATCTTTCACACAGAAAGCATGCTTAACATTCACAATTCAGATTCTGACTGGGGTGTTATTTTGTTAAGTATCTAGCTGCATCTCCCTGGAACAATCTTAAAGACGTTTTAATGAAAATAATGTAGTGCTAGTATCTCCATATCAGATAAATAAGATTGATTGACTATAATGGCCAGGAAAATGTTTAGAGATTTCTTAAACCTAACACCAACTTGATCCATATATGGTGAGCATGTTCAATAATTTAGAAATTTGGGCGGGGGTAGGTTTCCCAGTTGCCCACTGGTGGCAATCTCCCATGGGTTTGCCCCGTTGCCCACCAATTGCTGGCTATCAGCAGGAGGTGGCAAACCCCCTGGATATTGCCCACCACTGGCAGGCAGCCCTGGAAAGTGTGCACCAGGTGAGCTTCCAGTGGGGCACAATGATATCACTTCCTGAAGTGATATCATCACACTGGCCACAGGTGTGTTCCCATACTTTGCTGGGAACAAGTTTTGCCCCAAATGCAAAGCGTGGAAGCACACCTGTGGCCAACATGACGATATCACTTCCCAGAAGTTACATCATCACACAAGCACCAGGAACGCACAAAAAAAGCATACACAAGGCACGAGGTAAGAGCCAATTCTGCCCTTCCACTGGGAGGGTATAGAGACCTGGCAAGCTTGGGGGAGGGGGGTTCAGGTATAATGCATTATATGTTTTTCAAACCTTCAAATGTTTTATTAGAACCACCACCCAGGTTTATACAACCTCAATATTTGATTATGTTTTGGACTTTCTTATACCTAATAAGATTTCACCAATTACTGGTTCTGTTTGGAGCCACCACCCATTTTATTAGAGTGGTAAAACTTGGCTTGGATAGCAGCCCCAATGTCTAAACTTACAGAATTTGTTATTATAAAAAATTATGTGTACAGTCATTTTTACAACCATAGAATCCTTTTATTGAATTTATGAATGACGGATTGAACGTAATTTCTTGTAAGGAGTGTGTGAGGCTCCTCCCTCACTGGCACCCTCCTCTGATGGTCTGCCATCCTGCCAACTCTTCCCAACAGGTGTCCTTCAGCCTCAGATGGGCAGGGAAGGGGGTTGCACCTAGACATGGGCACAAACCAGAAAAAAACTGAACCATAGGGTTCGTGGTTTGTGGGGTTTCCACGAACCACGAACTGGCATGGAACTGACCCAGTTATGAACCAGTTCATGGTTCATGGTTCATGGGGTTTAAATGCCCCTTTCTGGCAGGCAAAGGAGCATTTAATAATTTAAAGGGCCCTTTCCTGCCACTTGCAAGGGGCAGTACCCTGCCAGCTGAGAGTTTAAAGGGTCCTGCCACTTGCAACGCAGGGCCCTTTAAACAGCCCAAACCTGAACCCCCAGCCCCTCACCCCGCCCAAGCCCAAGCCCCCCCACTTACCTTCCCTCTGATGCTGGTGTGGTGGAGGCCTCCTTCACTGCCCTGCAGGCTCACACAGCAGAGGAGAAGGCCAAAAAATGGCCACGGCTGCCATTTGAGGGATGGAAAGGCCGTTTTTGGCCTCCTCCACTGCCCTGTGCACCCTCAGGGCAGTGGAGGAAGAGGAAAAGGATCCTCCCATCCCTCAAATGGCAGCAGCGCCACTCATTTGAGGGGTGGAAAGACTGTTTTCGGCAGCAGAGGAGGCCTCCACCTCCACAGCATCAGATGGAAGGTAAGTGGGGTGGGTGGGGCTGGGGCTTGGAAGGGGGTGAAGGGCTGGGGTTGGGGGCTGGGGGTTGAGCCGTTCAAAGGCCCCTGCTGCTTGCAAGCAGCAGGTCCCTTTAAACTATCAGCTGACAGTCAGAGAGGGGGGATTCCCCCCTGCTGCCTGCCAGCTGATAGTTTAAAGGCACCTGCAGCTTGCAAGTGGCAGGAAAAGCTTAAATGGCCATTTCTCCTAGGGAAATGGCCATTTAAATTGGCCCTTTAATATAAACCAAACAAACCAGTAGTCCAGTTCATGGAAGTTCATGGAAACGAGCTTCCACGAACCCTGGTTGACAAACTCCAAACTGGGCTGGTTCGTGGGGTTTCAGGGGGGTCCGATGGGAGCCAGAAGGTCGATAAGGATGTTCCCGGGCTGTTGGCAACGGGTGCGATAGCAATTTAGACAGCCCGTTTTGTGGTGTATTGCTTTGTCAAGCCATTCCTCTATTGCATCATCTTATCCAAACAGCATTTTAACCAGCATTGACTCAGGAAGAAACTTACCAATGCTCGTTAAAATGCTGTTTGGAGAAAATGATGCAATAGAGGAATGGCTTGACAAAGCAATACACCATGAAACGGGCTGTCTAAATTGCTAGCGCACCTGTTGCCAACAGCCCGGAAACTTCCTTATCGACCTTCTGGCTCCCATCTCTTTGCCCTTTATTGGCCCGTTTGCCAATAACAACCCATTGGAACTATACATTTTGGGGCTACATACTATACAGTATGGGGCTACATGCGTGCAGATGGATAGTCCCTAGTATTTTTGGAGTATATATATTGGAATACTTACCTTGCATTTTTTCCACTCATAGCACTGGCTCTTTCATTAAAATTGCATTATTGTTATTATCTATCAGGTTTCTGTAGACCGTTTGGTCCTTGGTTGTTGGGGGTTTTCCGGGCTGTATTGCCGTGGTCTTGGCATTGTAGTTCCTGACGTTTCGCCAGCAGCTGTGGCTGGCATCTTCAGAGGTGTAGCACCAAAAGACAGAGATCTCTCAGTGTCACAGTGTGGAAAAAGATGTAGGTCATTTGTATCTACTCAGGAGGGGTGGGGTTGAGCTGAGTCATTCTGTAAGAGTTTCCCAGGGCGTGGAATGCTAATGGCGGGAGACTTCACTGTATCCTGAGGAGGTTCTTTTGCATATGGATTGGTACTTGATGTGCTAATCTTCTCTGCAGGGCTATTGTCAGGGATAGAATGTTTTGTTAGCCTGGTGTTTTTCAGAACTGGCAACCATGCTCGGTTCATTCTTAAGGTTTCTTCTTTCCTGTTGAAGTTTTGCTTATGCTTGTGAATTTCAATGGCTTCCCTGTGCAGTCTGACAAAGTAGTTGGAAGTGTTGTCCAGTATTTTGGTGTCCTGGAATAAGATACTGTGCCCTGTTTGGGTTAGGCTATGTTCAGCCACTGCTGATTTTTCAGGCTGTCCAAGTCTGCAGTGTCTTTCATGTTCTTTTATTCTTGTCTGGATGCTACGCTTTGTGGTCCCGATGTAAACTTGTCCACAGCTGCAGGGTATACGGTATACTCCTGCAGAGGTGAGGGGGTCTCTGCTGTCTTTTGCTGATCGTAGCATCTGTTGTATTTTTCGGGTGGGTCTGAATACTGCTTGAAGGTTATGCTTTTTCATAAGCTTTCCCATCTGATCAGTAATTCCTTTGATATATGGCAAAAACACTTTTCCTGTGGGAGACTGTTTTTCTTTGGTTGTTTGATTCCTCCTGGGTTTGATTGCTCTTCGGATTTCATTTCTGGAGTAGCCATTTGCCTGAAGTGCGTGGTTTAGATGATTAATTTCCTCATTGAGAAAGCGCGGCTCACATATCCGTCTTGCACGATCCACTAATGTTTTCATTATGCCTCTTTTCTGTCGGGGGTGGTGATTGGAGTTTTTGTGTAAGTACCGATCAGTGTGAGTTGGTTTCCTGTAGACCTTGTGACCTAACTGAAAGTTTGCTTTGCGGATGACCAAGGTATCCAGGAATGAGAGTTTTCCCTCACTTTCTTTCTCCATTGTGAATTGTATGTTCAGGTGGATGTTGTTGAGATGATTCAAAAACTCCATCAATTCTTCCTCCCCATGGCTCCAAATGATGAATGTATCATCCACAAACCGGAACCATACACTGGGTTTGTGGGGTGCTGATTCTAGAGCTGTTTTTTCAAAACAGAGACCCCCTCACCTCTGCAGGAGTATACCGTATACCCTGCAGCTGTGGACAAGTTTACATCGGGACCACAAAGCGTAGCATCCAGACAAGAATAAAAGAACATGAAAGACACTGCAGACTTGGACAGCCTGAAAAATCAGCAGTGGCTGAACATAGCCTAACCCAAACAGGGCACAGTATCTTATTCCAGGACACCAAAATACTGGACAACACTTCCAACTACTTTGTCAGACTGCACAGGGAAGCCATTGAAATTCACAAGCATAAGCAAAACTTCAACAGGAAAGAAGAAACCTTAAGAATGAACCGAGCATGGTTGCCAGTTCTGAAAAACACCAGGCTAACAAAACATTCTATCCCTGACAATAGCCCTGCAGAGAAGATTAGCACATCAAGTACCAATCCATATGCAAAAGAACCTCCTCAGGATACAGTGAAGTCTCCCGCCATTAGCATTCCACGCCCTGGGAAACTCTTACAGAATGACTCAGCTCAACCCCACCCCTCCTGAGTAGATACAAATGACCTACATCTTTTTCCACACTGTGACACTGAGAGATCTCTGTCTTTTGGTGCTACACCTCTGAAGATGCCAGCCACAGCTGCTGGCGAAACGTCAGGAACTACAATGCCAAGACCACGGCAATACAGCCCGGAAAACCCCCAACAACCATCGTTCTCCGGCCGTGAAAGCCTTCGACAATACATCGTTTGGTCCTTGTTTGGCAATATTTTGTTTGAAACCTATCCCTACTTGTTTGTGATATTTAATAAAATAACAAAGAAAGGATGAGTAACAAGCTGTGACCAAACAGAAGTTACGTGCTATTAAAAGCATTTGTGAAGAGGATTAGTCTCAGACCATTTAAAATAAGATCAGAAAACAAGACCAGGCACAAGATTTTCAAGAACTGGGAAAATATGTCCTCATCATGAGTCTCTGTTAGCAGTATCTGCTATATTTCAAACCAATTGTAGTTTCTAAACATCTTTCCAAGGCATCCACATGTACAATACATTGCAGTAATCGAGCTGGGATGTTACCAAACATGAATGACTGTGGCAAAATAATTTCTTATGCAAGTGAACGCAACAAAGTACCGAACGCAACAGAGTACCAAACAAAGTTAGCATACCTGTCACAGACACTATCAGTATGTAAGTCCAGAAAGCCAAATCCAGCATTTCCCTCAAGCTACAAACTTTGTCTTTAAAAGGAAATACTATCCCTTTACTCTGCTCAGGTCATATCGTTATAGTTCACCCACCTGCAGCGCCTCTATCTTGTTTTGGCCGACCCTAGTTCATTATTTCTCCTAACCAATCTCATTACAGAATCTAACCTCTTCAGGTCATCCACCACTACACCCAACTAAGATATAAAGGAGAAACAAGTTAGAGTTATTGATGACACTTCACCATAAATCTCTTGACAACCGCATCCAACAGTTTCAAGTAGCTGTTGTGTCAGGTGAGACAAAACAGAGCCAGGTGGAACCCTGCAGAAACCTTGCCACAAGGCAGAAGAACAGTCTAAAAACACTTTCTAAAAACTGACAATCAGAAAGCAGCACTGGAACTTGATGTCCCAATTACCTTTTCAGTCTATCCAGAAGAATATTTTGTTGGTAGTATCAAAAGGTACTGGAAAATATAGGAGCATGAGTAGGTCTATCTCCCAATTAGAGATAGGCACGAACAGCAATACAAACTAAAAAACCCCACGAACAGCCTAACCTGCTGTTCGTGAACAAGCTATTCATGAGGCCCCATTCTAAATGAACAGGTGGTCGTTGCAAGCCTCGTTTGTTGCTGTTCGTCAAGCCAGACAGTCTGGCACCTGCAATCAATTCCCTTGGCAACTTAGGCAGGGATTGTCTGAACTCTGTCTGAACTCCTGCTGTTGCCCTGGAAACCCCAATCTAAGCCCAATTTAGCTTGATAGGCAGGTCTTCCTTTCAAGTGTGGACTGGAGTTCCAAATTTGTTACAAGAGGAAAAGACCAGGGAGGAGGGGGGCTCCCAGCTCTGGCTTTCAGGGAGAGACAGCTGCTGTTAGAGAGACAGGATGAGTGTATTGGAGCTTGAATTTTCTTTGTGTTTGGTGGGATAGGGATCTGCCCCTTCAGGTTCCAGGGCTGCTGCCAGGCTCTGGGGCCAAGCTGTTATTTATTATTGGTACCTTTCCTACTTCCTGCTCAGGTAGGGTTTCTGGGAGTGGTGTGGTAGGGATCTACCCCTTCCAGGGCTGCTGCCAGGCTCTGAGGCTAAGCTATTATTTATTATTGGTACATTTCCTGCTGCCTGCTCAGGTAGGGTTTCTGGGAGTGGTGCAGTAGGGATCTTGATGGCTGGAGGAGAGCCTGCTGGCCCCCATGAACAACGAACATGTTCATGAACAGGTCATGTTTGTCAATGTTCGTTGTTCGTGGATGGCAACAAACAATGAACACCATGTTCATTTTTTTCTATTCGTGCCCATGTCTACTCCCAATATAGATTATTTCTAAGGGTGACCAGTTTCAGACCAAAACAGAAGCCAGACTGAAATGGGTGTAGAAAAAATAGGAGCCAAGATTCCACCATTAGTTCTAGCATTTTATCCTCCCAAAGGAGTGATTTATGTATTTAAAACATGTCTATCCTATTTTATCAATATACTGACACAACTGTTGAACAAATCTAGGATTTTTTTCCCCTTAGAGATGCGTCACAGTCTTCAAAGTCATCTAAAAACAGTTTGGGTCCTCCAGTGATTGGAAGGGACAACTCTGACTGGTTTCCCAGACTTCCAGAGACTAAAAGTCAGTGTCTGCCTAAATCTCAGCAGGTAACAATCTGCTCATGGAGTGAAGTATAAAAGATGGGTACAAAAGTGGGGAAAAAGAGAAGAAAAAGATGACCAAAAGTGGAAGAAAATATAAAACACAACAGAAAAATGCTGCATCTTCTACCTTCCCACGAGGTTTCCAAAGTGTAGTCTATATACAAATGTCAACTTTCATATTTATACCTCTGCCTGCTTATTCATAATGAAGATTGTTATTCAGAGAGAGCTGGGATTTGCCTCTTGTTCAGGTGTGGTTATGTCAAGCATTCCTATTATCTGGTTTCCAATTGATCAGGACCACACTCCTATGCAATACATTTTCCGGCTTCAATTTATTGGCAATGCTTATTTGAGGAATGTTAAATATGACTTGTAGCCTAATGCTTAAGTAGTCCTTTCCCCCATACTGTTATGCTACTGTCACTAACCAGTAATTGCTTCCTGAAATCAAACTGATAGGATTTGCAAATCCCCTTTCATTTTGTCCTAATCCTGTTCATGTGGTCCTAATCGAATGTTATTATTTTTCAAGGGGAAAAAAACACAATTGCAAAGAAAGAAAAAATAATATAACCATTTCAAACCATTTATTTCACAGTTCTAATTGGTCCATTTTACAGGATGTAATTTGAAGATTATTGTTAAAATGTTAATTGGATAAATAATTTACTTCATTTATTTGAATTAGAATAAGCTACCTTTCTTTTGTGGCTGACATTACTATGGTGTTACATGCAACACAAAATGTAAATACTCTGTATTGTGCCAACAGAATTCAGCTCAACAAAAGATGCTGCTTTATCTATGTTGTATCTTTTATTTGCTGCAGGCAGCAAAGAACCCTTATTAGTAACAGATATTCTAATATCCAGGAAACACTTGAGGAACAGCTGTATCTAGAGCACCTTGGGAAAGGAAGAAGGGAAAGACTAGGCACATTATTTTTTTAAATTTCTGTGGCAAACAAAAGACTACCTCATGTATTTTGCTATGGACTATGCACATTAGCAACCATATACTATGTGTTGTGAGTAACCACAGCTAAAATCAGCACGATCTCATGTGAATCTATAAAACTCACGTGATTGCAAAAAAAAAAATCATACATCTGTCTCACATGAACAATCACACACATTATATTAAGTGTACGCAGATACCTCTTTATGGGTGCACTTTAAAAAATTTAAACCCCCTCATGGTTGCCCAACTGTATTCATGCAACAGGGCTCCAGGAAGCCAGGTGTGATGATTTTAAGCGTGTGTGTCTTTAAATGTTTTATGTGATACAGATTAAGAGTGCGAGTGAAAGAGAAGGATGAGTGAGATGATTGGCTGATGACTGAAAGTGGGCGGAGTGAACTGCTGTTTTTAGTTACTGAGCAGAAGAGAACGTTCAGTTTGGGAAGAGCAGGCAACCTGTGTGGAAGCCTGAGGGGAGTCTCATTCTAGTTCATTTAGGGAACCTGTGTGGAAGCCTGAACTGTGTGTATCTGTGAGATAGGGTTGCCAGCTCTAAGTTGGGAAATTCCTGGAGATTTGGAGTGTGAAGCCTGGAGAAGGCAGGTTTTTAGGAGGGAAAGGACCTCAGCATGGTATAATTCCATACGGTCTTTCCTTCAAAGCAGCCATGTTCTCCAGGTGAACTGATTTCTGTGGCATGGAGATCAGTTGTAATTCTGGGGATCTCCAGCCACCACCTGGAGCTGGCAACCCTACTATGAGAGAACATTCATCCTGCTTTCTGGTTTTGACAAGCAAACTGCGTGTGCACCTGAGAGAAAGTCTATGAGTATTGGAGTGAGAGATTAATTTATCTGAAGCAGGCAAACTGTGTGTGTGTCTGAGAAAGAAAGTTTATGAAGATCTGCGTGAGCCTATATGAGGAAACTTTAAGAACTGAGAACTATCTTCAAAACTATCAAGCTTAAGTACTGGAGTAAAACTGATATGCGTCTTGTAAAAATAAAAGTTTATTTTTGTATTATTTTGTTTTTTAACCCAGGGTATCTGTCATTCCTATATATCCTATTCCTATCCTCAGGGCCACGTAGTCCCATGAAGGAGCCTGACACTGGGGCACGTTATTAAAAGGGAAATATAAATTAATTACTTTGGAATATAATTCCTGGTGGCAGCAATCTACCCAGAGGGTGTAAGAAGAGAGTTAAAGGCAAAATCTAACAGAGAAAGAAAAGAGGTCGTAACTAGAGATGGGCACGAACAGGAAAAAATGAACATGATGTTTGTTGTTCGTTGGCATACACGAACAGGGATTCACAAACGTCGACAGACATGACATGTTCACAAACATGTTCGTAGTTGGAGGTTTGTGGGAGCCAGAGCAGCCCCCTTGGGACTTAGCTGAACTTGAGCTGGGAAAAGGAGAGTCCATGGGTCTCCCCCTTTCATGTCATTTTCTGTTTACAGTGGCAAAAACTGGACTGTCTGCTGGAAGCTAATTTGAGGGGTTACAAACTGACCTTCCCAATGTCTGATACTCACCAAATTTGCAGGGGACATAGTCCTCACTGTCCTCTGAAGACCTCCCCAAGTTTCAGAGAGATTGCACCCTGGGAAAGACATGATCCATGGGTCTCCCACTTTTATGCAATGTTCTCTTCACAGTGGCAAAAACTGGACTGTCTGCTGGAAGCTACTTTGAGGGGTTACAAACTGACTTTCCCAATGTCCAACACCCACCAAATTTGCAGGGGACATAGTCCTCACGGTCCTCTGAAGACCCCCCCCCCAAAATTTTCAGAGAGATTGCACCTCGGGAAAGCATGATCCATGAGTCTCCCACTTTCATGTCAAGTTCTCTTCACAGTGGCAAAAACGGGACTCTCTGCTGGAAGTACTTTGAAGGGTTAAAGCCAGAAGGAAAGCCAGAGGGAGTTCAGACAGAGTTCAGTCCCTGCCTCTGGTTGCCAAGGGGATTGATTGCAGGCGCCAGACTGTCTTGCTTTACGAATGGCTAACGAACGCCATGAAGAGGGCTTGGAATGAACACATGTTCACCAGGAACGGGGCCTCATGAACAGCTTGTTCGCAAACAGTGGATTGGGCTGTTCATGGCTTTTTTTTGTTCATATTGCTGTTCGTGCTCATCTCTAGCCGTAACACCAGGGCTGGCCATGGCATCTCTACCTGTGAAATACACACAGCTGAAAACATGAATTTTCTGTATACACACATTACAGGTTTATGGTTACATGGGAAATGTTTTGCATGTTTCCTAAAAAAAGAATAAAATGTGATACAGTTCTCATTGTGTTTATCCATAATGTATAACTCACAGTTGCACCAATATAATATAATCACACTAGTTCTCTTAATGTACAGATTATATTACTGTTTCATACACAACCATTAGAGAAGATATAAGAGTAGGTTTGCCAACACCAGTTTGGAAACTTTTTTGATATTTGGGGACAGTGCCTAAGGAGTTTGGGGAAAGAAGGAAGCTCAGCAGGGATGTGATCTCTAGGGTATACAAGAGAGCCCATCCTCCAAAGCAACCGTGTCTACCAGGATAACTAATTTCTGAAGTCTGGAGATCAGTTGTAATTCTGGGAAAACTCTAGGTCACACCATACATAGTGGCCTAATTATATGTTATGTTTTCCCTGGGTCTGTGCGATCAAATGTGTGCCAGGAGCTCCATGCTATAAACCCAAATCTCAGGAGCTCACAGATCTGATTCAAATAGGAATTGTGAGACACAAACTCACAACAGATGTCTGGGTAACAACTGTGGAAAAAATGTAATATGTAGTTAGTTAGGTTCCAAGTGTGTGCTGTGTTTGGGTAGGAGCATCCAGAATTACAATCCACATTCAAGAGGTCCTTCAGGCAAGTTAGTAATCATATTTCATCCTAACCTGATGTCACAAATATTATTCAGATAAATTAAAACACTGACCTCAGATAAATTAAAACACTGACCTTCTCCTGTTTTTCTTGCTCCTCAAATGAGCTGTTGAAGGAACTCTAAGCATAAGCATACATTTAAAGATTTTTTTATAACTACATTTTATAAAGCATTTTCTAGTATTCATAAGTTGACCCTACAGGAATTTTCTTGTATCTAAATACTGCTCATACATGTAAAGAGCTACATACAAGCATAGCTTTATTGAGTATTAAATATTAATACCGCAATTCCAGTTACTGAATCAAACCTACTGTTAAATTCCATGTAATTGTATGATTTTTTGAGAAATGAATAATTCCTGTAGGACACTGTACATACCATATTTAGTACAAATGGAAAAGATAAATCAAAAGTTTACACTCTCTGTCTCTCACACTGGTTTGAATACAGACTAAATTGGCCATTTCTACCAATTCTTCTTTCTCTCTTCAACTCCCCCTCCCCAATGTTGTTGTGCACCCTTGCCCCCAAGAGCAGCATTTCATGGCAACCATTAAGATGCAGTGTGAGAAGGGAGGCAGGATAGATCTACTAAATTTTGTCCTAGATTCAACTCATTGTTTCATATGCAATACTAGGGTGGGTCACGTGGCTCAACAGCTTGCATATTACAGTTCCTGAGCAATTCTCCTGGCTGTTCACTTTTTATTTCAAGGAGTTTCATGGTTGGTACATTTCACTTTGGGGGTTAGTTTGCACATGCATGTTCATTTCATAACATAACAAATTGGATGAACCAGAAAGTGCATATACAGCTGAAAGGAGATTTGTTACCTTTTCCAGAGAACTAGTCATCCCAAGCCCCAAGTTTAAGTCTGACAATATCAAATTAACATATGAATTCCATCTCAGCAGAACTTCTTGCTGGAGTTATCTGAAACCTTTTTGCAATTTATTGTTGAACATAGAGGGGTCTAAAATGCTCCTCACCCTGTCTGTTTTCTGAGTGTTTCCATCTGTACTGTCTATGTTTGTGTCCATTTATTCTCCTTCAAAGATACTGTCCAGTATGACCAATGTAAATGGCAGAAGAGCAGTGCTGTCATATGATGACCTATATCACACTAGAAGGAGCAAGTGAATAAA
Source organism: Eublepharis macularius (assembly GCF_028583425.1). Lineage (NCBI taxonomy): Eukaryota > Metazoa > Chordata > Lepidosauria > Squamata > Eublepharidae > Eublepharis > Eublepharis macularius. Next base: position 92,066,795 of record NC_072790.1, on the reverse strand, counting down.
TCCTTGGTGGTATGACTACGTTGCTGAGGGCTGTAATGGTGTCAGTTAAGTGATAACATCACTGTCAAATCATTATGGATAGAATTCAGAATTTACATAAACTAGCCTCAGAGAAACTGGATGATCATTTGAACTTGAGGTTTCAGGATGCATCAGGTCCATATAGTGATCCTGCCATGGTAGTTCTTAACACATGTGCTGAGAAAATCTCCCTTTCAATTTTAGATTCGGGGGTTCCAGAATAATTTCATTCCATTCCATCACTGTTTGTTCCAACTGGGGCAGTGTCAGGTCAGATATGTTTGTTTTCTTAAATTTCAGCTCATTGCATGTGCACTAGGCAGGCATTGACTGTACATGCACAGATGCACACTGTTCTGTTCAGGAGGGAAGAAGAAAGGAGGTTCTGGAGCAGCTGTTTTTGCATGCAACAGCACCAAAATCACACAGAACACAGTCCTTCCTCTAAACCATTGACCCACCAAGTCTGAAAACACACAACAATATGGTTCCATATTTATGGACTCCAAGGAATGCTTAGGGAAGGTGCACATCAATGCGAGTGTAGGGCAGCTTTCGCAACACACACACATGCACTGAGTTGGGAAAACAAGGTTGTATTCATGTTTAACCAAAAAACTGCATTGTCCAAAAAAACATTGATCCAATGAGTTTATCCTCAAGCACATGAAGACTCACACAACAATGAACCCTAAACAAGGCAAGTGTTGGCAGATGCATTCAGTATCAGGAACCTTACTGCCAAAGTGGCACCAGCACAGCCTGCAAGCAGGAGAGCACTCCGTTGCCAACCAGCACAGCAGAGAGAATGTTTTTTTAAATCCTTCTTCAGTGACGAAGCCAATAAATTTTGAGTGATTTGAGTCCTGCTGCTATGCCATGTTTCCCTGTGCCTTGTAGTTTCGTTTCCATGATGAAGGGCAAATCCTACTCACCGTCATCTACTTTGCATCAGCCCACAGCTACCTATTTAAACCTGCTGGCCACCAGGCTGTCCTTGCAATGTGCATAAAAATGGACAGAAAGGGAGGCCTAGAGGTTGTTTTTCCCTTCAATAGGGGGAGGATGGACCTCCTTTTTCATATTTTTTACCCGTGAAAGTGGGAGACTGGATAGGTTGCTGGCTATCAGTCCCCCTTTCTGACTAAAACTGTTAACCCAGAGTTGTCTGAAAAAGAAAAAAAAATAAATTGCAGGAAGACAAGCAGAAAGAAAAAAACCTGAATAGATTGGTCCTTCCATGTGGAATACTGATCTGGAAATACTTGGGTGTGCATGTGTGTATGATTGTGCAATACACATGCCTGCTACCCCATTTAACACTGAATTTACAGTATTAATCAGGAAAGTCCCTAAAATCAGGTCTTTCAGGCAAGATTAAATTCCTTCTGGTGCATCTCAAGCCACTATCTTTGGAGGACTTCTTTATTCACAATAGTGGCCCTGGAACTATAGCACCTAAGCAAAGGAGAGCAGTAGCAGAAGGCCACTGAATGGGTGTGAACCAGCTCCACATGCCTGATACCTCCTTGGTGTGCCTCTTCCTTAATTGATTTTTCTTTTCAATTTTCACCCTAATCTGCATAAAAATGAGCCTTTGTGGCAGCTGGGGGTTTGGAGGTGGAAGGAGATAGGCAGGTCTTCCTTTCAAGTGTGGAGCTCCAAATTTGTTACAACAAGGGAGCAAAGACCAGGGGGGAGGGGGGCTCCCAGCTCTGACTTTGCAGACAGTGGAGAGACAGTTGCTGTTGGCATTTTGATAGAGTATATTGGAGCTTGAATTTTCTTTGTGTGTGGTGGGATAGGGATCTACCCTTTCAGGTTCCAGGGCTGCTGCCAGGCTCTGGACCAAGCTATTATTTATTATTGATACCTTTCTTGGTGCCTGTTCAGGTCAGGTTTCTGGGAGAGGTGCAGTAGGGATCTTGACTTGGATGATGGCTGGAGAGCCTGCTGGCCAGCACAAACAGCCAACCATGAACATGTTCGTGAACAGGGCTATGTTTGTGGTTGTTCATGAGTCCCTGTTCATGGATGGCAATGAACAATGAACATCATGTTTGGGTTTTTTTTCTGTTCGTGCCCATCTCTACCCAGGATGCATTGAAGAAAAAATGCACTCATGGCAACCATGCACATCCTATTTCTACCAATGAAGTTAACACTAAGGGCTCAATCTGTCCCCTTTGGATCCAGTTGGTTGCATGGTGAGTGCAGACAGACTTACTGTTAAGGAAAACAAGATGCTGCCAAATGGCCTACCACTGGCTACCTGCTTGCACGGCCTATGTGCGGTAAGTACTGAAACAAAACATACAGCCTTTTGGGTGGGGTGGGAGTCATTACAGCCTCATTTCCTGATTTTGTTCCACTGTTCCAGACGTCACTTTAACGAGCTGAACCAGTGATTTCTCTGTATATTTTCAGCTAATTTTTTTGTTATACACACCCATAGTTCTTAACTTCTTCCCCTATCAAGGATGCTTTATAAATTCAGCAACTAAGTGGCAGACGAGGAGACATTTGGCATACTTACTACATTCATCTTATGTTGATCATAAGACAGTGGAATGATACATGGCCCCATTTATCATGATAAAATTTTATTAACCTTTTCTTATACTAGATACTTCTGTTGCAGCAGGACAATCTTACAAGATATGATATAATTCTTTTGAAATTCTTTTCAAGCTCTTGTAATAAAACCTTTTAGTCCATTCAAAGAAGGGCTATGATCAAACATGTCAGGCTAATAAGAATTTTATTCCCTCTGCTTTTTGAAAGTCTAACGTAGAGGACAGAAAATGTACAGATCTGGGAGTTATGTTTCTACTCACAACATGCTAACATAGAGGAGGGGAAGTGTAACGATTTACAGGTCAGAATTGTTTCTCTGTTCAGTGTTCTTATTCTCAGGGAGGCTATGGGGCCTGCTGATGTAAATAATGGGAAAGAATGTCCAATTCCTTATTTAGCTGATGATGATGAATCTAACCAGGTTGCCATTTTAGCAAGAAGATTTCAGGATTCAAACACTAATTTAATGTTAGAATCTATTGAGGCTAATTTGTTTTCGTCTTTCTCTTTTCGACTGCAAGTGAGCTTTACTCACTCATCAGGTGAAGTGGGCTGTATCTCAAAAACGGTAATGCCAAAATAAATTTGTTAGCCTGCATCATGCCAAAATACTGTCATTTTGGCTGCAGCCCATTGCTGCCCTTCAGGAATTTGTCTTTATTCTTGCTTATTTTCATGAAACATTGCAACATCATTTTCTGTCCATGATGTTTTAACACAAACACCCATCCATACAAGAAATTACATGCTGCCAAAGGCTCTTGCCTGACAATGCCTTTAAAAATCATTTACACTGCAATATAGTCTGTTCTAAAAGGATTTAATCAAGCAGAAAAGACAGTACATTTTATATACTATTAATGTTATATATTTTTTAAACAAATATTCCAAATAGTCTAACAGTTTAAAATATTGTGGTAGAGTTAATATACATGTACTTCTAATGCAAAGATTTACCAGTGCAATCCTAAGTAGGTTTACTCTGAAAGAGCCAAGATCACCCTGCTAATTTCTACAGATTTATCAGGTGAGAATTTTCACTGAAGGATTCTAGCATATGCATTTACATAGCAATAATTTTACTCTCCCCTCCCCCTGCCCAATGTTCTTAAATATATCTTCCAACAACAAAGAAAAGACAATACAAAGGCAAGTTATATACTAGGGAAAGCCTCAAAAATAGTTGGGACTGCCCCTGGTAAGGCCAACTGGACCATATATTGCTAGTCTTAAGGGAGAAAAAAATAAGTACAGACAAAGTGTATTATCTGCAAAAATGTAGCAGGGCACTCTTTGTTTATTTGGTATGGCACATCTTGTGGGGGGAACAAGCCTTGTCTCCTTGGCAACAAGTAATCATCTATGTGTAGAGAAGGAGATAAGTAGCTGCTAATGCAACATCAGTGACTCAATCAATATGTACTGTTGCAGCATACAGTAACCAAATGTGAATATGCTCTGTAAATGGCATTTTAGATTCATTCACAGAGACCATAACAACAGGAAAAGATAAACAAACAAAACAGCAAAATTCAGTCCTGAGCAACATTTTCAGCATAAAGGCTCACGGTAGAAATGTGTGATGAACCACAATTCCACAGCTAATTCACAAACTGTAAATGTATGCTGGAACATAAGCCAGAAGTTAACAGTTTAGGGACAAAGAAAGACCATGGAAATAATTTTACTTACTTACTTACTTCATTTACACCCTGACCTTTCCACTAAAGAGACCCAAAGCAACTAACATCATTCTCCTCTCTTCTATTTTATTCTTACAACACCCCTGTGAGGTAGGTTAGGCTAAGAGGTTAGGCTAAAAGGCCCAAGGTTACCCAGCAAGCGAATATGGCAGAATGTAGATTCAAACTTGGGTCTCCCAGATCCTAGTCTTATTCTCTAACTATTACATCACCCTGGCCCTCCACATATTGTTTACTTGCAGAAAGTCTGATGTCAGGTGAGCTAGATCCAGTGCTGACAGTTATTGCCACTGTTGTGACATGGCAAGATAATTTGTCAACCTTCCTATCTATAAATATTTTCAATGAAGGATTCCGAAGTAATGAGCCCCATTCTGTTCATATTTACTGGGTAGTTTCGGGTAGGTTGGCATGTTGGTCTGCAGTAGAACAGCAGGATTTGAGTCCATGGGCCCCTTAAAGACCAACAAGATTTTCAGGGAATAAGCTTTCAAGAGTCAAAGTTCCCTTCTTCAGATACAGGCAGTAGTGGAGATTCCCGAGTCTTCATATCCCAGTCAGGTAGGACATACTTACTGGGAAGCAAGTCTGCTAACTTCAGTGGAACATACTTCATAATGAAAGTATATTGCTTTGCAGACTTAGATAATTAATACACACAGGGAGTCCATTCCCCCAGGTGGGGGCAGGGGATCCCCTGCTTTCACCCTCTGCCCCCTGCCTCTATTTATCTGGACTGTGGGAAAGGCACGGGAATGGGCCTCTTGGGCGCACTCCCAGGGCAGTGTGACAGTGTCCTTCCCGGGAGTGATGTTATCTCGCCATCCCAGGAGCGCTCCTGCGCTTTGCAGTGGGCTGATTTTGGCCTCAAACAGGCCTGTTTTGGCCTGTTTGAGGCCAAAAACGGACTGCTGCAAAACGCCCCTGTGCCCCTGCACCTGTGCAATGATCTCATTTCCCAGAAGTGACATCATCATACCAGGAGGTGAACTCAAAAAGGTAAGTGTCAGGTTCCCTGCCTCCCACATATTATGAATTTGTCTGGAATTGCCCATTGGCCCACACTATGATAATTAACATTTGTTTATCACATTTCAGAAAAATTCAGGATGATTTTAAAAAAATTAATGAGTGTGTTATATAGCAAAACAATAATCAACAACAAAAAAGGATAATTAAAACCACCGAAAGTGAGAGAGACAGGAAAATTAAAAAGGCAATGCTAATGATGCAGAAGCCTAAAGAGCCCGCCTCACATCTCCACTAGATTATACTTCATGCAGAAAAGGAAGCAAAACATGACTTGTCCAGCAGATTGTGTGGGTAGGTGGGGGAATAATCAGACAGATATGCTATATAGGGCTTTAATAGACTCCCCCTTGAATCAGGTTTAACACTATACAGGCAGCAGGAGGGTAATTAAAGCCATGGCTAACCTAGTTGGACCCACATGCATACATGAAACCCTCACATAAAATGGCAGGGTTGGCAATGGCTGTGTAGGGGGGCTGCATCAGCAGCAGGAAACTGCGGGGGGACTGCAGCAGAAAACATCAAGATTCAAGCACCATGAAAACCAAGAAGACTTTCAGGGATGAGACTGTGAGAGACAAAGTTCATCAAGTACAAGTAGGAATGGAGATCCCTGGGACTTTATATTCCAGCCAGAAGGGTGGAGGGACATTGTAAGGAAGGGCATCAGGATGAAAAGGTAAAGTACAGCTTGGTTAGGTGGGAGGGGTGTTGAAAAGAGGGGCATCAGGACGTAAAGGTACAATACAACCTGATTAGAGCAGAAATTAGCATCTGTAGCGAAATAAGAATCTTGTGTCTTTATTCATTGTTACATTGTTCAGAATTTGTGAATGAACTCAAGTTCAGCAATCTCATACTGTAATCTGCCTTTGAAGCTTCTCTGTTTGAGGACTGCCACTTTTAGGTCAGCAGTGGAATGTCCTGGAAGATTAAAATGTTCTCCCACTGGTTTTTGGTTTTGATTTTTAATGTCAGATATATGTCCATTTGTTCTTTTGTGTAAGAACAGACCCATTTGTCCACTGTAGAAAATGGAAGGTCATTCATGACACTTGGTAGCGTATATGATACTGAAAGATGAACAAATGAATGAATCTGAGATGGTATAGCAGATGGTGTGATGGTTGCAACTGGTGTTGCAGCAGACAACCAGACCAGACCCTTCAGCCTCTGCACATTCAAGCCCAAGAAGCTTCAGTGCATAATAGCGTGAGATAGGGTTCCCAGGTCCCTATACCCTCCTGGAGGGGGACGGGGGAAGCTGGGATTTACTGGGAGTTGATTCCATGTGTGCAAAGTGCATGGTCCCTCCCAGTGAGGCATGATGAGGTCACTTTCTGAAATAACATCATCATGTTGACCATGGGCTTGCTTGGGGCCAAAATTGGCCCCAGAGAAGTGTGGGAGCATGCCTTCAGCCAGCGCGATGAAGTCACTTTGGGAAATGTTGTTGCGCCCCTCTGGGTGTGCCCCCACTGTGAGCTTTTCTAGTTGCCTGCTGGTGGCAGGTAATCACCAGGGGGTTGCCATCTCCCACCAACTGTCATTAATCAGCGGGCAATGGGGCAAATGCCCAGGAGATTGCCCACTACTGGCAGGCAACTGGGAAGCCTAACATAAGACCTGTCATAGCATTTCATTACATATAATAAAACTGCTATCTAAAAGTTATGGAAGCCACAGTCATTTTCTAGCTTCTCTCCCCTTCATAGTCACCACACAAAGAAACCAGGCTTTAAAAAAATCACCAGCCATAAAAACGATATTAATTTCAAATGGACTTCTGCAACTACGTTTCTTCCAAAACCTTGGGAGAAGGTAACTGCTAATGCATTTGACTGAATGCCATGCAGGTGTTCTCTAGCACCTCACTCAGCCACGTCTTATGCTGCTGATAACTGTCTGGCTGCCTCTCATTCAGACAAAATAATCAGAGCAGGAGAAGAATGAAATTAGGCTGTGCTCAGAGAATGCATTTGATTTTCATGCAGCAAAACCAGACAGTTATATGCTATTATTGGACAAGTCCTGCATTGTTAATACACTGGTATGATCTCAGTTGAAGCCCAGCATTTCATGAATACTGCTCATTTCTAAACAACAATTTACAGCTACCAATAGCAAACATATCACATTTTATAGCCATTTTTCTCCATTGTGTCACACAGTTTCAGTGAGTCATTTTAATTCCATCTCTGTTCGATTGTGCTGATGTACTGCATGTTTGCTTTCAGATGAATCTACATAAATGTTATAGGGCCGCTAATTTATTTTCTCCCAACCACAGCACACACACACACACACACACACACACACTCCATGTTGCCAGAGTGAAGCCATTTCAACTTGAAGTCATGAGCAAAATGTTAATGACGTAGCAGCAAAGCCTGGAAAAATAATGTCAACATAATCTGTGCAGCAAAAAGGAAAAAAAAGTCAGCCAATTTTGCCAAATGGCAAATGATTTTTACAGTTCAAGGAGATGTCTTATAAATCTGTTGGCTCAGGCAACACAAAACAAAAATGGGAGATTTAAGGCTTGGGGAAGGGAGTGATCAATATAAACTACAACTTTTACATTTCGTCAGTGACAAGAACTAAGGCTAAGTTGGCAGGTATTTGTTTTCACAAAGCCTCCCCCCTTTCCAGTTGATATGCTTGATTGATCCTATGTGTAGAAAGATATGAGAATCAATATTTATTTTAATGTCCAAAAATGAATTACTTTAAGAAAAGTGGGTGTTTATCTTTCAATACAGCTACAACATCAGAAACTCTATAGGAAAATGAGATCTATAAATATTTTGCTAAGGTACTAAATAAATGGCTACTAAAATCAATGGACCATGTACTTAATGGTATCTAGCAGCTTGGCTATTCCTGGATCAATTCCAGTTCATTCTTTAAAAGACAAGGTAAAAGAATTCTGATTCCAATACTATGCCTCATAGCCACTGGGGATTTCTCACATCTCTTTTAGAGATAAAGGGTCAGATACATAATCGACAAACAAAAGGGAGAGATAGAGTTATGAGAGCCAGTTTGGTGTAGTGGTTAGGAGTGGCAGGACTCCAGTCTGGAGAACCGGGTTTGATTCCTCATTCCTCTGCTTAAACAAGCTGGGTGACCTTGGGTCAGTCACAGCTTCTTGGAGCTCTCTCAGCCCCACCCACCTCACAGGGTGATTGTCATGAGGATAATTATAACATACTTTGTAAACTGCTCTGAGTGGGCATTAAGTTGTCCTAAAGAGTGGTATATAAATTGAATGTTGTGATGATGATGATGATGATGATGATGATGATGATGATGATGATGATGATGATAGGATTTAAGTATTGTTTATCTGCCTGTTATGCACATATTTTCTTTTTTCCTAAAAGCTCTGTAGAGAATGGTTTTTGTGGGATTAGCTTTCAAGTATACACTTTCTCTGTGCAACTTAAAAGTGGTACAGCCCAGGAAAAGTCTTGAGTCCACTTGATTAATTGACAATGGCTGCTTCCACATGGTGAGATTTCTGGGTTGCTTAAACTGCTGCTGCAAATGCTGAATCAAATACATTGCAATAGAGAACAATAATGGTGACAACCTAACGAAATAAACACTTATAACAATTGCAAAAAATATTTTTATTGTTATTGCATAGTTCAATTTGCCATTCAATATGTATCACTCAAAAAGTTCATAGGATCCAACTTCAAGTATAGGTCCAAGTACATGCAGGTAAGAATTTATACCATCTAATAGGCAGACCGGTTCACTTGGGGGGTCCCGTTTCAGAGTCTTTTTCAAAGATGGTTATCTCACCAACGTTATTTTAAATATTCAGAAACTCCCATTCAAACTACACTTAGACATGTGTCGGTTGCTGCTTCTAAGGAAGGCTGCGTGTTGGGTCCTATGAACCTTTTGAAGACTGTGTATTGATATATATTGAATGGCAAATTGAACTATGCAAAAACAATAAGACTATTTTTGCAATTGTTATAAGTGTTTATTTCGTTAGGTTGTCACAATTATTGTTCTCTATTGCCATCTCTTCTTGTGATTCTTGTGATTCTCTGTAATTGGAGTCATAGACATTGGCAATGGAGCTTTCACAGAGGAGATTTCTGTCTTTCCCCAACTATTCCTTTCACATATATTCTGCAGCAAGTACACATTGAATCTCAGGGGTTTAATCACAACTAGAGATGGGCACAAACTGAAATACGGACCAAAGTTCATCATGAACTGGGCTGGTTCATGGTTCGCAAACCAGCAGTTCATCAGGGCCCATTTCTTTTCTTTTTTTTTTTATAAAAATTTTTATTGGATTAGACACATATAAAATTTATTACAATCACATTCCCTTAAATTTTCCAATTCTAACCCCCTCCCTTTCCCCCCCTTTTGTTGACTTCCAACAGTTTTCCAACCCCTTATCTATTCTCCCTCTACTCATTTCAAACTTATTATGCTTATTATAATATACTTTCAAACTCTTCTAAGCCTATCTGTAACATAGTGCTATCTCTAATTCCCTTCCCAAATGGGTAAAAGTATAACACTCTTAACTTAATAATAATAATAATAATAATCATTTTGATAATCTGTACTCTATCATACTCTTTCTAATTACTTCAAAATGGGACAAACAATTTGTCCCTCCTTATGCATAACTTCAAATACTTCTATAAACATTGCATACATTTATTATAAATCAATCAGTTTGGCTTATACTCTATATGTTGCTCTTTACTTTCTTTTACATATCTTGTCCATTTTAATTAACTGATTTCTCCATTATAAAACTATCCAACAAAAATAGACAATTCATATACTCGTTCAGCATAAGTCTATCAATTAGACCCACATTCTGTATGCTAATGTATATTCATTCTCCATTGTACAGTTATCTACTAGCGTAAAAAATTAATTAAATTCTATCCTTGTAATCCTTATGATAATAACACTATTAATACCCAACTATTCATACTAATCAAATAAAATAATTGCTTAGAATTTTTTCACTTAACTCTCTCCCCCCGGTATAGTCACTCCCCTCTCCTTTTGTTATATTTCAGTAATTTTCGAACTGCCACAGTCCTCCCACCTCCCATTTTTTCACCAAATATCGTTTCAGCTTCTCCCAGTCCGTGTTAAACTGTCCTGGGTCAAGGTCTCTCAATTTTCTTGTCATTTTATCCATCTCCGCCATGTACAGCAACTTATAAATCCAGTCCTCAATAGTTGGCACTTCTTGTACTTTCCATTTCTGCGCATACAAAAGTCTAGCTGCTGCTGTCATGTAAAATAACAATGTCCTGTATTGTGCTGGAATGTCTTCCATTCCCAAGTTCAGCAGCAGGAGTTCTGGGTTCTGGGTTAACTTGAAATTGTAAAATCTCACTCATTACTCTTATTATTTCCCCCCAGTACTGCCTGGCTACCTCACAAGTCCACCACATGTGATACAGAGATCCCTCATGCTTTTTACATTTCCAGCATTTATTAGATGTATTCAAATTCCCTAGCGCAATTTTATTGGTGTCAAATACCAACGGTAAAGCATTTTGTAGAGATTCTCTTTGATACTGGTGCATGTCGTAATCTTCAATGTATTTTTCCACAAATATTCCCACGCCTCCATTGTTATTTCTTTATTAAAGTTTATAGCCCACTTCACCATTTGCACTTTAACTACTTCATCTTCCGTGTACCATTTTAACAGCACTTTGTAAATCTTAGAGATTTCCTTTTTATCTTCTTGTAGAATTACTTTCTCTAAGTCTGAATTCTCCATTCTTATCCCTCCCTTCACACAGTCCGAGTAGTAAAGATCTCTAACTTGTCTATATTGAAACCAGTCATAATTTGGAGACAGCTCTTGCTGCGTCTTTATTCTTATTTTAGAAGATTCTATTCGCGTTATCTCCTTATACGTTAAGCACTGTTGTTCATTGTCAACCGTTCTCGGATCTATTACCTCATATGGAACCACCCAGGAGGGAATTCCTTCTTGTAGGTAGTCTTTATACTTCTTCCAAATTGTGAAGAGGCTTCTCCGAATGTAGTGGTGCAAGAACATAGAGTCTGCTTTTACTTTGTCGTACCATAGGTATGCATGCCATCCAAATAATTTTTTATATCCCTCTAAGGCCAGCAATTTGCGTTTTTTCAGCGTCATCCAATCTTTCAATCATACCAAACAAATTGCATCATAATAAAGTCTCAGGTTGGGCAGCTGCATTCCACCTCTTTCTTTTGCATCCTGTAATACTTTCATTTTCACTCGAGGCTTCCTGCCTGCCCACACAAACTCCGATATTTTCCTCTGCCATTTGTCAAACTGCTTAGAGTCCCTAATAATTGGTATTGTCTGTAACAGAAACATCACTCTTGGCAACACATTCATCTTAACTACTGCAATTCTTCCCAGCCATGACAAGTTCAATCTATTCCATTTAATCAAATCATGCTCTATTTGAGTCCATAGTTTCTCATAGTTATTCTTGAATAGATCTATATTTTTTGCAGTCAGTTCAATTCCCAAATATTTCACCTTATTGGTTACTTCACAGTCTGTTACTTCCATCAATTGCTGCTGTTTTAACTTAGTCATATTTTTGCATTAGTATCTTTGATTTCTTTTTGTTTACATAAAAACCTGCCAAATCTCCAAATTCTTTAATTTTTTCTATTACCTTAGGCATGTTTTCAATTGGATCTTCCACAATTAACATTATATCATCTGCAAATGCTCTGACCTTGTAGGAAAAGTCTTTTATCTTTATTCCACGGATTGCATTATCTTCTCGAATCTGTATCATTAGAATTTCCAAGACCAAAATAAACAACAGTGGAGACAACGGGCAACCTTGTCTGGTACCTTTGCCAATAGTCAGTTTTTTGGTCAACTCGTCATTCACCACAATTGCTGCACTCTGGTCTCTGTAAATTTCTTTCACTGCTCTTATGAATCTTTCTCCCATTTGTAGCTGTTCCATAGTGGCAAACATAAAGTCCCAGTTCAAATTGTCAAATGCTTTTTCAGCATCCACAAAGAAGAAGCCAACCTCCTTATCACAACGCCTATCATAATATTCAATAGCATTTATAACTGTCCTTAGATTGTCTCTGATTTGTCTATTTGGTAAAAAACCTGCTTGTTCTTCCCCAATAACTTCGGATAACCATCCCTTTAGTCTCTCTGCCAAGATCTTCGTAAAGATCTTGTAGTCATTGTTAAGTAGGGAAATAGGTCTATAGTTTTTAACATTAGTCAAGTCCTGTCCTTCTTTAGGGATCAATGATATATTAGCTTCGCTCCAAGTGTCTGGAATTCTTTGATCTCTCAAAACACCATTGATCACTTCTTTTAAAAATGATGCCAGCTCATTAACCATTACCTTGTAAAATTTAGCTGTGAGTCCGTCAGGTACCGACGCTTTTCCCAAATTTGTTAACTGTATTGCTTTCCTTATCTCTTCCTCTGTTATTTCACTGTTTAATTTAGCTCTCCAATCATCCGAAATTACTGGAAGCTTGATTTTCCCCAGATATGTCGCTATTGAATCTTTATTCACTTCTTTTTTATCATACAGTTTAGCATAAAATTTGTAAAAAGCTCTACTAATAGCAGTCTGTTCCAGATGCACTTTGTTGTCCTCACATATTTTGTTAATTGTCTTTTTCTCCTTTCTCTTCTTCAGTTGCCATGCCAAATATTTCCCAGGTTTATTTGCACCTTCAAACGACTTTTGATTCATTCTCTTAAGATTCCATTCCAATTCTTTATTATTCATTGCCGTCAACTGCTCTTGAAGGATTTTAATATCTTGATAGATTTTCTTTTTCCCTGGTCTTTTCTTTAATTGTATTTCTTTTGCTTTTATTTTTTCCATAATCTCCTGTCTCTTCTCCTCTCTTTTCTTTCGAGCTCTTCCATTTAAGTCCATTAGTATGCCTCTGATTACTGCTTTATATGTGTCCCATACCTTATTGGTTGGTACTTCTCGATTCATGTTGTACTGTATGAAGAACTTGGTTTCCCTTCTCAACATCTCCATATTTTCTCCCTCTTGTAACAAGTCCTCATTTATTCTCCATCCTTTCCTCTTAGTTCTTTTTCCAAACTTCCACATTATTGGATTATGATCTGAGCCTACCATAGGCATTATTTCTACATCCTTAGTCCAAAGCACTAAGTCCTTTGAGGCCCAGATCATGTCGATTCGTGATAGAGTAGAATGCCTTGCGGAGAAAAATGTATATTGTCTACCCTTGGGATTCTGTATTCTCCATACATCTTCCAAAGTTTCCTGCTGCATTAATGCAAAAAAAGTTTTTGGTAGTAGTCCTCTTTTCTTTTCTGCAGTTGCTGATTTCTTGTCCTGCTCCAAATTTGTAACTCCATTGAAGTCTCCTGCAAGAATTATCTGGTCGTAAGAAAGTTCATCTAATTGCTTCCTCAAATCCTCAAAGAAGCTTTCTTTTGCTCCATTAGGTGCATAGATTCCAATCACCAGCACTTTCTTTAAATTCCATGTACATTCCACCGCTAAAAATCTGGCTTCTGGGTCCTTAAACACTAACTTTGGCTGCAGCTCCTCTCTAATATACAAGACCACTCCCCTTTTTTTCTTTTTTGTGGCCGCTGCAAAATGAGTGCCCAATTTGCTCAGTTTTAGATATTTTACATCCTGTTTTCTAATATGAGTCTCTTGTAAACAAACAATATCACATTTCTGTTTTAATAGCCAGTGAAAAGTACTTTTTCTCTTATTGGGTGAATTAAGTCCATTTACATTCCAAGATATAACCTTACATTCCATGTTCATAGCCTTGTTGCTGGTAAGTCCTTTTCATTGTCCCTCATAAACTTTTCCATTTCAAATTCAGATCTGATGCGCTTTTTCACTCCTCCAAACTCAAATGCCAGTCCTTCCGGTAATTCCCATCTATACCTTATTTTCATGTCCTTCAAAATTTGGACTAAGGCTTTATATTTTTTCCGATCAAGCAACACCGATCTGGGTAACTCCTTCATAATAATCACCGTCTTGCCATCAACCTCCAATGGGTCTTGGAATTGCTTGCTCACAATCATTTCTTTCATATTTCTGGTTGTAAATTGCACAATCACGTCTCTTGGTAACTTCCTCTGGGTCGCAAATCTTGAGTTTATACGATACACCACATCTAGGATAGCCACGATTTCTTCTTCTTCCTTCCCCAGGTATCCAGCTAACACTTCAGCAACTTGCTCTTGAGCTGTCTTTCCCTCCAACTCCAGCAAACCGCGAAACCTTAGCTGCTTTTCCATATACTTGCTCTCCGCAATAGCCATTCTGCCCCTCATCGTCCTCATATCTGTCTGTTGCGTGTCTGAGAGATTCTCTATCGCCTTCTCCACCACGTTAACTTTTTGCTGTGTTGCTTCCATTCCCTTTTTCATTTCTGCCAATTCACTTTTAACTGTCTCTTTAACTTCTTTGATCTCTTTCACCAGCTCCTGCTGGACCTTTAACATTTCCGAAAATCTTTTGTCTAAATTTTCCATAGCCGTCTGCCACTCTTTTTTCGACATTGTGGGGCTTGACTTGCCTCGCTCCCACGAATCTGCTCGTTTCCTTAACTCCGTGGCGCTTGGCTAAGTGTCCCTTTAATTTAATTTAATTCAAATGTCCCGGTTTCAAAAGGGAAAAAAAAAGCACTTACAAAATCCAAAATGCTGGGCGTCTTTTCTCTATGGTTTTTCTATATTTTTGTAATCCAATATGGCATACTTCCTCTTCTGCTGAAGCCCATGCCCTTCCCTCTTCAAAGATGGCGATTGCCCTCTTCCTGTCTGCCTTAGGGCCGTCTTTCTCCAGCAGCTCTATCACAATTACGTACTTCCTGTTTCCCGTCTCCTCACAGCAGCTCTCGCGATGGTAGAAGCTTTCTCAGTCTATTATCTCCTCACAACCACAGGTATGAACAACAATCCTCCAATTTCTCTAATTACTTCTTTTAGCTTAGTCCTTTTACTAATCTGTTTCTTGCCGAGTCTTCCTCTACTTTTAATCAAACTGTTGCAGTTTAAAAGTCCCCTTTAATGCTTCTTTACTTTAAGTAATTCGTCCCGTTTCAAGAGATAGTGATCTTTACCTTTTCAAACGTCTTTCTGGGTTGTAATCACTGCTTCAAACTCAGGTTCTCTTTCACCTTCTTTCCTCCTGTTGATGCTTGGGCATGTAGATCTTATGCCAGCCGTCACTGGCCCCAGAACTGCCGCAGAGATATAGGCCGACCTGTCTTAGGGTGGGACCTCAAGGGACGGGGGAGAGTCCGTTGCGCAGAACCCCCCCCTCGCCCGAGATCAACGCGCCCTGAGGTACTTGAGCGTTCAAAGCCTGTTCTCTGCCTGAGAACAGGGGACCGCGGGCTTGTTTGCCCCCGCCGGTCACTAAAAACGGCAGCCCGGTCAGCTCTGCTCCCAGAGCTGTGTTAGACCTCCATGGATCCCAAACAGGAAGTGCCATCAGGGCCCATTTCTGATGAATCAGGATGAATTTTAGGCTGGTTCATTTGGTTTGTTTCGGTTTATCACTCCAGACAGCCTGGCACCTTTAAATCAGTTTCCTAGGCAACCTGAGATGGGCTTGGATCAGCTGCTTGTCGGCGAGATCCCAGACAAGCAGCTGATGGGGGTTGAAATGCCGCTTTCCCTGCTGTTTCACAGCGGCACAGAAAGGAGCATTTCATCCCTGCAGGCTTTGATCAGCTTCTTGCCAGGGAAATCCCCGACAAGCAGCTGATTTGGGGTTTAAATGCCCCTTTCCCTGTTACTGCATGCTGCCTGTTCTGCTTCCCATGTTTGCAGGAGTTTGCTTATTCCCTGCTGGCTTTAAAAGCCAGGAAAGGGCTAAATGGCTGATTTTCCCTTCCTCCTTCGGGGTATGCACACACACTCTCTCTTTTTTTTAAAGGCAAGAAGGTGTTGCAACATTAACATTGTAACATGGCAACATTGCAACATTGTAACATTATTGCACTTTCCTCCTGGCTTTAAAAACCAGGAAAGGATTAAATAGCTGCTTTTCCCTTCCTCCCAGGCATATTTCAGGCTTTACCAAAGGGAATAAAAAACAAGCGTTTTGCACAGTCCTTTGGAAAAAGTGGGAGGAAAGTGCAGTAATGTTACAGTGTTGCAATGTTGCCATGTTACAACATTCCAACACTTTCTTGCCTTTAAAAAAAAAAGAGTGAGTGTGCATACCCCAAAGGAGGAAGGGAAAACCAGCCATTTAGCCCTTTCCTGGCTTTTAAAGTCAGCAGGGAATAAGCAAACTCCTGCAAACATGGGAAGCAGAGCAGCTGGCATGCAGCAGCAGGGAAAGGTGCATTTAAACCCCAAATCAGCTGCTTGTCGGCGATCTCCCCGACAAGCAGCTGATCCAAGCCAGTGGGGTGAAATGCCCCTTTCCGTGCTGCTTCGCAGCAGTACAGAAAGGGGCATTTAAAACCCATGAAACAGTGGTTCATGGGGCAAGTTCATGAAAGTTCATGCTTTGTGGTTCATGAAACAGGAGGAACCACCAACCGCACGGTTCCTTTTTTCCCCGGTTCATGCCCACCTCTAATCACAACTGTTATAGCAAATGCAATACACTGCTCTTTTTTCACGTGTGCTAAAGAGCTGTATTAGTTCTATTAAAATCTGAAATAAGTGGCAATTGTTATAGTGTTATAGCACAATATCATCATACAAATAGCATCCCTACAGCCATCTTGCAGGTAATTGTGATAAAAATGGCCCACATCTCAAATGGAGGAATGAAGTAATCTTTAGATCAAAAGTTACAAATTGGAAAGTTCAGTTGCTTCATACAATATAAATAATTAGATCTTCCTTA
Source organism: Eublepharis macularius (assembly GCF_028583425.1). Classification (NCBI taxonomy): domain Eukaryota; kingdom Metazoa; phylum Chordata; class Lepidosauria; order Squamata; family Eublepharidae; genus Eublepharis; species Eublepharis macularius. Next base: position 92,049,574 of record NC_072790.1, on the reverse strand, counting down.
TGAAGGAAGAAGTGGAGCATCTCATTATTTGTATGTGAACATTAGGGATTAAAGTATTAATTCATGAACAGCCCTTTGGAACAGAGCAACAATATCCACCATTATTCATTTATTTAAAACATTTATATGCCATCTTTCCACCCAAAATAGGGTTCTCAAGGCAGCAAAAACATGTAATTAAAACATTAAAATAACATTTAAAATACATATATAAATATAATAAAAACATATAGACATATTACAAACAAAAACACACATATAAACAGGGAGGAGGTCCAAAAAAAGTTTACTGGAGGTATGCCAAACAAAACAAAATAAAGCCTTCACCTGCTAATTGGAAAGATATATTTCTACAGAGTGTGCAGTCAGAGGCAGACTGGGAAGAAAAAAAACAGCCCTGGATGAGGCCCCTGCCCCTAGCCTGCCAGACTCTCACAAAGTTGGGAGAAACAGAAAGCCAGCCCCACACCATGCATAGCTTAGCTGGGCATCTCCTGCTGCTCTGCTAGTCTTGAGTGTGGCTCTGAGCACAGGCAGAGTTCAACCAGGCCAGGAGCCATGTTTGCCAAACCAGATGCAGGGTGCCCTTCTACCCTGGGCTAGACCAGCCCAAGTGGAGGCAGGCATCCTATCAGGAAATTCTCCGGTGGCTACAATGGGCATTCCACTCTGGTCAAATCCACATTACTCATTCTAAGTCGCATGTTCCCCGCATTCCCCATGCAATCCCGAGTGCCGGTCACATTACCTCATTAAACAGACGCATTTCATTCGCATTTCTCCCGAATATGTGGTCACAGGTTTTCAATGGGAGTTTCACGGTGGCCATGAATGGGCCAATGCGCAATTTACGTGGTTTTTTTAAAAACCACCCCCCTTCCTGTCTCTCCAGCTGTTCCGAGAGTTCCTATTGGCTGATTCAACTTGCAAGTGCTCCGTAGTCTGCAAAAGACTGGTTTTGACTTCATAGCATTGGATTTATTGATTATGCTGTTTCTGAATCAAATCTGGTAGTTTGAAAAATCATTTTGGGGTGAATCCATCCTCAGAACGGACTTGCGAAACTTCCTTTTTAACTGTTTTTTATTTTTTTTATTTTATATTATTGTAATATCGAAATTACGAAATATCGAAATAATGACACTCCAAGGAAGTGAAACTTCAGTAAAATTCAGGCACTGAACTGTCCTGCATAGGAAATGCCCACGAAAGCTTCCCGCATGCTTCCAAATTTCCAAAAAAGAAACGGGAGAGAGCCATCAGTGCTGTCAGTGGGGGAAAGAGAGGCATCATTATCTTCAATGATGTTTCTTTATAAGGCAAGATCGAAATAACGGAAAAGTGCGCTAAAAAAAAAATGGGCGGGAAAAAAAGGTCCTGCCCAAAAAAGCGGTTTTCGAGCAGTCGTGTGACCGGAAGGGACGCGCGAGAAAGACGGATTGGAAGCAGGAATGTGAAAAAAGAGGAAAAAATCATGGATTGGAGGCAAACGGAAGATATCCGATAAACATGCGGGTAATGGGTGAATGTGGATTTGACCTCTGTGTGCAGTATTACTTTTTAAATTTTGCATGTTGTTTCATACTTCAGAACCTTGTCAGTTATTCCAAGCTATCAATAATTTTCTTCCAAGCTTCAGAGTCTACAATGAATTGCTAACAAAGAATGAACAGTTAATGGGTCACTTCAGAAATCTGAGGCCTTTCAGTAGTTTAAGAATTTAATTATAACTGACTGACGAGTTTAATCAAACTCAGCTGAGATTCTTCAGAAGCTCTCAGGTGAAATAAAACACTGCATTTTTATGGCAGAATGAGTAATTTCAGAAGGAAGACTGGAGAGAGAGAAAATTGTACTGTGTGGTTAAAATTTCTTTCACAGTCAATATAACATATTGCAAACACTGTTTATAAAGATATAAATGGGGCATCTCAAGAACTTGTGTGGGACATGTTATTTTCCCTGTCCCATTATTTCCTCTTTCTCTTCCCTAAAAGCCCCAATATAAGGTTGCCAGTCCCCTGCTATGGGCAGTTCCCCTGCTCCCTCCCTCCACCCCCCGCTTACCTGGTCAGTAGGGGGAAAGGTGGAGGAACACACCTCTTGGGGTACGGTGGTATGACATGCTCCCGCACTCCACAGTGGGCTGATTTGTGCCCCAAACAAGCTGAATCGGGCCCATTTTGAGCATAAATTGACCCGCTGTGAAGCACAGGAGATCTCCAGGGCCCTCCTAGCCGCACTACTATTCTCTGCAGCAGTCCAAATTGAGCCCATCTGGGGCTGAAATCAGCCTGCGGCAAAAAACAGGAGCACTTATGATAATAACATAACATTCAATTTATATACCGCCCTTCAGGACAACTTAACACCCACTCAGACAGTTTTACAAAGTATGTTATTATTATTCCTACAACAATCACCCTGTGAGGTGGATGGGGCTTAGAGAGCTCTGGAAGTGCTATGACTGACCCAAGGACACCCAGCTGGCTTCAAGTGGAGGAGTGGGGAATCAAATCCGGTTCTCCAGATTAGAGTCCCACAGCTCTTAACCACTACACCAAACTGGCTTCAGGGTCCATCGTGCCTCCCTGGCAGTGCTCCTGCACTCTGCAGCCTGGGAGCACATGTACATTTTGCACGTGCATGAAGAAGACAACAGAAGTAAGTGGCAGGTCTCCTGCCTCCCACCTGGAGGGTAAGGGGACCTGGCAATCCTACCCCATAGCCTCGCTTGTCTCTTTCCCTCCCACCAGCCAACCTACCTTTATTGGTGCCCTCCTCCATCTTCAGCTTTCCCTCCTTCCTTTCCCAGGCAGCCTCTACCCAGGAAAGCTGTGGCCCAGTTGCACAGTTGTGCAGTAGAGAACCTGCAAGGTCTTAAGAAGCACACCTCACTTACCCCTGTATCCACTTTCCCACACTATTTTTTCTTTCCCTCCCTGTTTCCTTCTCTCCTTTCCACCCATTAACCATACTACCTTTTGTTTGCCCTTCATCTACAGCTATATTTATTGTTTGTTTACTTCACATGACTATATCTTCCCCCACAATGGGAACCCCAAAAAGCTTGCATTATCTACTCTCTTCCAATTTAGCCTGTGAGGTAAGTTAGGCTGAAAATGTATGACTAGCCAAAGGTTACTCAGCAACTTCTGTGATAAAATTGCAACTTGAACCTGGGTCTCCCAGAACCTAGTCTAAAGCTTTAAGCACTACACCACATTGGCTTTCCTGAGGTGGCTGTTGTTGGGCAGTAGCCAGCAGATGGGCCTTGGTGAATTGAAAATGCCTGTGCTATCAAGTTGCTTGGTGGTTGCTGCTGGGCTTGGAGCCAATGAGACCTCCCTCACTGGCCAAAACAATCCTGGAAAGGGCACTGTCCCCTGCCCAGGGCTTTAGTGAAAAAACAAACAAACAACCAACATCCACAGAGGGCATTTGGTTTTGAAAGATCTAGGTGCTGCTTAGTATTTAATTTATTTATTTATATTTGATTTATATTCCACCCTCCCCACACCAGCAGGCTCAGGGCAGATGCAGTATATTATACTATATAGTTTAGAATTTAGTATAGGATTTAGATTTTTTTAAACCAATCAATCAACCTACCTTTTACCTGCATATTTTAAACTATATTTATTATTTATTTACTTCATTTCCATCACACCTTTCTCCACAATGGGGACCAAAAGCAGCTTATATCATTTTTCTTTCCTCCAACCCTGTGAGGTAGGTTAGGCTGAGAGTGTGAACTTCTCCAAAGTCAACCAGTGAGCTTCCAGAGCAGAGTGGGGATTAAAACCAGCTCTTCCAGTTCCTAATCTGAAACTCTAACCACTTCATAACACTGGCTTTTGTAGGGTGGCTGCTGTTGAACAGTAGCAAGCAGCTTGGCTCAAGTAAGTCATGCAAGTTGAAATGGCAGCAGGTCACCCGGTAGTTAGTGCCAGGCCTGGCTGCCATGAATTCTCCCTCAAAGGTCAAACAACCCATAATAGGTCCTGTCCCTCCCCCTGCCTTTTAGTGACAGAAATCAAATATTGTTGAAGCTATCAGTACTGTTGTGGTTGCCTAGCAACACCAAGTACATTTACTTCCTAAAACTATAGGTGTATCTTTTTTTATTTCAGGTTTTTCTCCAAACCTTGGGGCTTTCTCAGGTCTTTAGAAACATCTGTCCTGTCTGTCCATGGCCCCAGTCTCTGGATTTAAGTATCCACAGATGGGGCCATGGTGAGAATTTGATATATTAATGATATTTATTACTTTAAAATTGTGCTTAAACCACTTTATTTATTGACAGTATAGGTCTTTCTTCTTTTTTTAAACACATTTAACCAGTTGACTTCAAATATGATATTTTTCTTTTAAGTAACATCAGTCCAATAAAAAAGCTGTAAGTTGAATCACATCTACCAGCAGTAGCCCACTAAAGTTCATAGGCCATATCCTGCCTACAAGAAGACTAAAAGAACAAAATTCTAAATTTATTATAATCCCTAGAGAAAAGCCTCTATGCATTACAGGTAGCATTGAATGTTACATGTACTAGATACAAATTGTAGCTAGCTAAAACAAACTTTTACACTTAAAGAAGGACTTTCAGAACAACACAGGGAGATGACTGAATGTCTTATCAATGCCGTGAAGATGGCTGTGCAATGCTCTTCGTGTCTTACAAGACTACAGAGAGGAAAAGATGTATCTCATCCCTTGTTCTTGTGTGATCCCCACCTAATCACATAGCCTCTACGTCCAATACAAGGTGGCAAACTCCAGCTTGGGAAACTCCTGGAGATTTGGGGTGGAGCCTGAGGAGCATGGATTTTGGGGAAGGAGGGGAACTACCAGTTCAAAACACCAGGTTATTTAGATGCTAGCCAAATATGAGGAACTCCTCTCCAATATATTTCAGTCCCATAAGTGAAAGAATAACCCTCACCTCATCTTACAACAAGATTGACCAATGAAGTATCTGGCCATTATTTGAAACAAGCTAGAGGCATATGAGGAAATACAAGTGAGATGAGCAACTGGGGAATATCCTTGACCTCAAAATGCCCTCTAGAATTCTATAAGTTTCTTCCACCTTTCCTCCCTTTTACTAACTCACTGTTCTTAATGTTCCATATTCCTGGAGCCCATTCAGTCCTCATCAAGCTGGGTTGAGGTTTTGTGGGTTTTATGGCTAATTTGCAAACCCATAGTTTTCTGCATAACTAGGGATTCCCTCAAGTAGGTAAACACATTTAATTAATCTGAGAGTGCCTTTCCTGATTTCATGTCTGGAACAGGTGACAGTCACTTTGTTATCAGATATAGTGACTGTATAGCCACAGTTTGTACTAACAGTAATACATATTACTGGGTACTTCCATAGTGTCTCTGTATCTTGCCTTCTGCTTTGTTGCCTTCTGGATGGCACTTGAGAGTTTTAATTAGGTAGGCAATTAATTATGAAGCTTTATTGCAAAGGTGATAAATAGCAGAATCAGATGGTGAAACAAATGAAATTAAAACTGGCCCCCAGCTTTGTTTGTCTCACCAAATATGATTACTGTGTTATTGTTCTGATTATATTATTTTATCTTTTGTTATTATATGTAGCAAATGACATTTCGCAATCCTTTTTTCCTCTTATCCCAATTATAATGTGAAGTAGATATGTGCATTACATATAGTAGCTTTAGATTCATTCTTGTTACTTTTTTTCTTTACCAGAGTTGTTAGACTTTAATTTATTTACTGTTTCTTTAATTTGTTTCCACTGGTTTCAGTGATACAATGGGACCAGTGCATACTTTTGGTGGCAGCACTGAATGAAAGTGAAGTACCTCATAGCTGGACTGACTGCTGCTGGAAACAACTGCATTACTGGGGGGTGGGGGTGCACATTGAGTGCTTTGAAGTTCCAACCACAATAACTTCAGCATTTGGCTCCCTGGAGACCTTCTCTGTTTAACTGCAGCCATATCAACACTAGCCTTTGCATATGTTGTCAGCTGCAATATTATAATAAGCCCCCTCTGTATGTGTTTCAAATTCAAAAACGCTGCCTAGCAAGGCAAGAAAATGGCTGTCAGATCCCGGCTGGGAGCTGGAAACTTACTGACATATGAGTCGCTAGGCACGATTAGCCTTCAGCCCCCATGCCCAAGAGGTGTGCAAAGTTCCTAAGACAATAGGGTCTTCCAGGAGTTCCTGAATTAATCTCATCACCCACCTTGCCAATCTTCCTTCCTCCCCTTCCCTGTTCAGGGCTAGGCGGGGCTCTGGTGGCCTCACCCATCCAGCCATTGTAGGTCATCAATCATCATTGATAACTTCAGTCATTCCCAGGAAGGCTTAATCAAACCTTCCTAGTATCTGTGTCTCATCCTGGAGACAGCTCTCCAGCTCTTTGTCTTATCCCAGAGATAGCTTTCCAGTTCTTTGTCTCATCTCTGGAGACAGCCATCAAGCTATGGTCTTTGGGATCAAGGTGTCAGTTTTGCCCCTGGATACATTTTGCTCTATAATTAGACTGTCCTGCTATGTGCTCAGTGTGTCCTGGGACCACTCACCCATGCACCCTCAGACTGCACATCTGAGTCCCCCACTCTTCTTTCCTTGAAGCACTAGACACTGGAGCTGATCCCTTTCTGGTATGGTAATTATAACTCCAAAACTTTGAAACACTATCCAACTGCCTCTCTGCTTGTCCTAGGAAACTCTGTTTGTGCGTGATGTATGTTCTTGTATGATTGCTTTTGATATCCTTTTAATATAAATTATTCTTTAAACACCCACTTGGTCATTTTGAGAGTACTCTGAGGGAAGGAATCTAGTGTACATTGGTGGAGAAAATCTTTAGTTACCCCTCCTCTCATTGCTTCTCCTTGTATGCTAATTTCCTCCAACTTACAGGGAGACCCCCATTTGGGTAACACAAAAACCTAAGATTTATTGAGTGAATCTAGCGTTGCATCAGAGCAATCAGTGACATTAACACAAAGAACGCATATGAAAAAGCTCATTCAGCAGTCATTTAGATGGCTGCCTTGCCATTTCTTCTGGTTTAGAGGCTCTGCTAGGTTCCTAGGATCCAAGCAAGATACTTAATATTTTTACTTTCTATGGCAAAAAGAAAGGAAAATACCACCCTACAATCAAAACTTTTGTTACTGCAGTGTAAAAATCAAATGCCATTGTACATGACATTTTAAAGAGCTATTCTCGGGCACCTTTGAAGAGGGTGGAAACAGTGTACCTTATATTTCTGAAGTCTTGCCAAGTCATAGGTTCTATTATATATAAAATTTGTTATAAGTTACATGCTCCTATGTACAAAATACATGACTAAGGCAAAAATTCCTTTAAGTATGAAAAGTCATCACTTAACATTACAAGTAAACAATTTTCTGTCTCATTAAAAGACAAACAAATATACTGTGAAATAAGCCACAACCCACTTTACTGGATTATAAATCATACATCTGATGAAGCAGACACCAGCTCATGAAATCTCATGTCATAACAAATTTGTTCATCTTTAAGGTATCACAAGACAATTTGTCTAACCCTCTGGAATCTCAGTTGCTGTTGTGCTTGAACTCATAGTGTAGCAAAAAGATTTCGTGCTCCTGTATTTCTAAGTATTAAATTTAGGTCCCTTCAGTCAAATTGAATGTTGTACATGCATTATACACAAATGTTCATAAATTTGTGCTAGGCTTGGTAACTAACTATTGTTTCTAGTGGGTCAACAAAGCTCAGCTTTCTTGCCTTCTGCTCTAGACACAAAACAATTGCAGTCCTGTTATATCTGCTGCATGGTGAGAGTTGTTTTTTTTTAATAGTTTAGCAGACATGGTGTAACAGCAAGTAGCAGCCCATTAAATCCAAACTATAACAGTAATACTATTTCTCTGCACAAGACATAACCTGCAGTTATTTTGAAAGAGACACATTCTCTTTCTCAGAATGCCAGAAGCTTCTTAAAAATCTTGCAGTGGAGTATAGTAGAGTTTGCCCAGCTGGGTACCAGAAATAAATTTCTAGCTGCCCCTGGCAACCATATTTGCGGATGCCTGGCTATAAAGCTGCAGCTGGCTTTTCACTCAACAAGAGTGCTGGTAAATGCTGCAGTTGGGCCTTTTTGTTCAAGAACTTGAGAAACCCAACAGAAAGAAGAATGGATTATGGCATCATAGCATTGACCAGGGATGTTGAACTCATTTGTTACGAGGGCCTGATCTGACATAAATGTCACTTTGCCAGATCAGCCCATGTATATTATAAATGCCAGATACTGGAAATATAAACTTTATAAAGACGGACAAACCCAATTAATGATATTATTTTTTTACTCAAAATACAAACATGCTTACTAGGTAAAGATTCAGTGTAAGACAAATCGGGTTATACTGCCTAGTACTGGGAATAATCCATAAATACAATCTTGTCCTGGATTACCATAGTATAGCCACAGGAACACTTTTAAAAAAAAAACAAAAAACCAAATTTCTATTCTGCCCTCCCCATGAGCGGGCTCAGGGCGGATAACAACATATTAAAAATACAATTTAAAAATCATGTACATTAAAAACAACACATTTGCTAAACAACAGTTGGATTTTAGTCCAGTGGCACCTTAGAGAACAACAAGATTTTCAGAGTGTAAGCTTTTGAGAATCAGAGCTCCCTTCTTGAGTTTCCGGGAATGGCGCGGTGTCGTTGTGATCGCTGAGTGAGAGCTCAAGGCCACGATCAGACAAGACTAGGAATGGAGATCCCTGAGCCTTTATATCCTAGCCAAATGAGGGTAGGATGCTACAAAGGAGGACCTCAGGATGTAAAGGTACAATGTAGCCTGGTTAGAGCAGAAATTAGCATCTGTAGTGAGATAAGAATCCTAAGTCTCCTTTCAGCCCTGGCAGGGGATCCATTGTTTTGAATTTGTGAATAAACTCCATTTCAGCAACCTCATGTAGTAATCTCCCCTTGAAGTTTTTCTGTTTCAGGACAGCCACTTTTAGGTCAGCGGTGGAATGTACTGTAAGATTAAAATGTTCACCCACTGATTTCTGAGTGTTGTGATTTCTAATGCCAGATTTATGTTCATTTATTTTTTTGCATAGGGCTTGACCAGTTTGTCCAATGTAGAAAATGGAAAGGCATTCATGACACTTGATAGCATATATAACATTAGAAGATGAACATATAAATGAACCTAAGATGGTATAAGTGATGCTGGAGTAAATATGAAGACAGAGTTGGCATCTTGGTTTATTGCAGGCTCTGATCCCAGAGTCCGTCTCACTGTTAGGAAGTGAATTATTATGAGTGAGAAATTGTTTAAGGTTAGGGGCTATCTGTGGGCAATAAAAGGTTTGCCTCTCGATGCTTGTGAGAGAAGAGTATCATTGTCCAGCATAGCTTGCAGTTACTGATGATGAGTTGAACTGGTTTGAGCTGAGAGCTCTATATGTCCACCAGTGGTGTTTTGTTGTGGTTTTGTTTCAGTTTGTCTTGTAGTAGGTTATCCCTTGAATAACCTCCAAAACGCTCTATCATTAACAGACTTGCTCAGATCTTGCAAACTAGAGGATGTGGCTTCTTTTATTGAGTCAAGCCATCTCATTTTAAGTATTCCTCTTTTCCTACTGTCTTCAACTTTCCCTAGCATTATTGACTTTCAAGAGAATCTTGTTTTCTCATGATGTGACCAAAGTACGATAGCTTCAGATTTGTCATTTTAGCTTCTAGGGAGAATTCAGGCTTGATTTGCTCTAGAACCCACTTCTCTTTTTGGCTGTCCATAGTATCTGCAAACTCTCCTCCAGCACCACATTTCAAATGAATCAACTTTCTTCCAGTCAGCTTTCTTCAAGTCACAACTATACATAATACTGGGGGATACCATTGTTTGGATTATCTTGATCTTGGTCCTGAAAGAGATGTCTTTATATTTAAGGATCTTTTCTCATTCCCTCACAGCTGCTTTTCCAAGTTTCAATATTCTTCTGATTCCTTTGTTGCAGTCTCCCTTTCGGTTGATGGTTGAGCAAAGGAATAGAAAATCTTGGACAATTTCAATTTCAATTTCCTCAACTTTAAAATTCCTCAGTAGTCATTACTTTTGTCTTCTTAATGTTTAGATGTAATCCTGCTTCGGCGCTTTCTCCTTTATTTTTATCAGTAGTCGTTTCAAGTCTTCACTATTTTCTGCCAGTAAAATGGTGTCATCTGCATATCTCAAATTGTTAATGTTCCTTACAGCAATTTTCACTCCACTTTCTTCTAGATCTAATCTCGCTTTCCTTATGATATGCTCTGCATAGAGGTTGAACAGGTAGGGAGATAATATGCATCTTTTTTTTTAAACACTTACCAATCTGAAAGCATTCTGTTTCCCCATATTCTGTCCTAACAGTAGTCTCTTGTCCATAGTGCAGCTTGTGCATCAATACAATCATATGTTGTGGCACCCCCATTACTTTTAACACTCCCCATAGCTTTTCGTGATCCACTCAGTCAAAAGCTTTGCTGTAATCTCTAAAACACAGGCTGTTTTTCTTCTGAAATTCCCTGGTATGTTCCATTAGCCATCGTAAATTTGCAATGTGATCTCTAGTGCCTAGTGAATCCAGCTTGAACATCTGGCATTTTTCATTCCATATATGGTAAGAGTAGTTGCTGTAGAATTTTGAGCATCACTTTGCTTGCATGCGAAATTAACGCAATAGCCTGATAGTTGCTGCACTCTTTGGCATCCCATTTTTTTGGAATTGGAATTTAGACTGAGCATTTTGTCTGTGGGCCATTGTTTTGTTTTCCTTATTTGTTGACAGATTCTTGTTAAGATTTCAGTGGACTCAGTTTTTGTAGCTTGAAATACTTTAGGTACTTTATTTTTATTTATTTGATTTGATTTCTACCCCGCCCTCCCCACAGATGGGCGCAGGGTGGCTAACAACATTTAAAAAATACATTAAAAGTCACAAAACTATAAAATCAATAATTTTTAAGTCATTAAAATAGTCCAGGAGCAGGCTATTTAAACAAATATTGGGAGTCCGTATACAGGCATAGCAGATGGCCAAGGGCAGCCCCAGAAAAAGTGGTGGTCTTAGATGGAAGAAGGAGGACACCCGCTGGCACTCAGCCAAAGGCCTGGCGGAACATTTCCATTTTACAGGCCCCGCAGACCTGTAACAGGGCCCGCAGGGCCCGGATCTCCAGTGGAAGAGCGTTCCACCAGGCCGAGGCCAGGGTTTCTCCCAGTTGCTTCAAGTGCATCTTTTACTTCACATTCTAAGATTCCTGTTCTTTGTCAAAAGATTTTTCTTCTTCTTTGAAGGTACCTCTCATCCTTCCATCTCTTCTGTATAGTTCTTCAGTGTATTGTTTCCATCTTTCCTTTATTTTGTCCTGATCAGATACTGTATTTCCATGTTGATCTTTCAGCTTCCTGAGCCATGGCTTGAATTTCTCTGATTTCCCAGATCTTGCGGAACAGATCTCTTGTTCTTCCTTTTTTGTTATTGCCTTCCATTTCTTTGCACTGATTATAATAGATTTCTTTTTTTCTGCGTGCAAGTTGCTGAAAAGATGCATTTAGAATTCTGACATTTCTGTGACCTTTTGCTTTTGCTTCTCTTCTGTCTTTAGCAATTTTAAGAGTTTCCTCAGTCATCCGTTTAGGCTTTTCCTTCCTTTTGGCTGCAGGAATAGTCTTTGCACATTCTTTCTTGATGATATCTCTGGCTTCAACCAATAGTTCTTCTGGTTCATGATCAATTAAACTTAGCATTGCAAATCTGTTCTTTACATGGTCTTTAAATTTTCCAGGAATATTATTTATATTGTATTTTGGCATTATGATTCTGTTTCTCTTCAGCTGTATTCTAATTTTTGATATTAACAACTCATGATCTGTATTACAATCAGCTCCTGGTCTTGTTTTAGCAGACAGAATAGAGCATCTTCTGCTTCCAGTTATGTAATCTATTTGGTTCTTGTATTGGTCACCCAGTGATTTCCATGTTAGCAATCATCTTTTTGGTTGCCTGAAACATGTGTTTTCAATTAACAGATTGTTGGCTTCTCAAAATTCTATGAGTTGCTCTCCTGCTTCATTTTGTGATTTGAGTCCAAATTTTCCAACCTTTTGTTTTGCTTTGTCTCCTACTTTTGCGTTCCAGTCTCCTATGATAATCAGCATATCTTGTTGAGGTGTACGAAGAATTTCTTCTTGGACACTTGTGTAAAAATTTTTGATTTCTTCTTCCTCAGTATCTGTAGTTGGGGCATATACATGAATGGTCATTATGTTAACAGGCCTTCGCTGAATTCTAATTGATATTACTTTTACTTTTACCACCATAAGAAATTTTGTAAAAGACATAGCCGGTTACAGCAAGTCCAGCATACAGTTGTTCCTGGTAAACTTTAGTGTAGTGAATCTTTCGGAGTTCCCATCATTTTGCAAGAGCTGCTCTCCACATCTTGAAATGGGCAACAATATCAACCAGGAACTGCCACCGAAGGTCACAATGCTGCTTCCACTGTTGTTAAATGCTTCACTGCAAGGCTTGCCAGGAGAGCAACGAATGCGACCTGATTGATATTACTCAGTCAGACTTTGAATTGTAGCGCTTGACTACTTGTGCTATGTCTCACCTCACTATCAGAGCAACACAGTTTCTTTTGAGTTTGTCATTTCCTCAGTAAAACACTTTGTGGTTTTCTGACTGAAAATGTCCTGAGCCAGTCTACATACATTCACTCACACCCAGGACTGCAACATTAAATGTTCCATTTCTTGTTTTATGTTTTCTAGTGTACCTGGCTTCATACTTCTCATGTTCCATGTTCCTATTATGTGTGTCACACAGCTTTGAACATTCCTTTTGCATCTATTCACATCTGCATCTGAACATCCTTTTCACTTTAATCCAGTCTCATCATTAATAATAATGCTATTTGTACTTGTCCTTGGCCCTTCCTCAGTAGTCAATTGAGTGCCATCTGACCTGGGGGTCCTGTCTTCCAGCATTATATCTTCTTTCATTTTAGATTATCTCATCATAGGGTTTTCATGGTAAAAGATTAGCAGAAGTGGTTTACCATTATTTTCCTTTGCACAGTACTAACCAGGGTTAGTTGAAGTGACACTGCCATTGTCTGTGAAAGACTTTGTGCCAGTATCACTTTCCACTGCTACAGCTGCCCAGCAGCTAACCTTCAAGAATTCCTCTGCTCCCTTCAAGAATTCCTCTGCTCCCTTCAAGAATTCCTCTGCTCCCTTCAATTCTCTTCTGCTGATGTGACCGTTGATTCCTGAAGGGGGTGGATGCATCTTAGTTTGGTGTCTCAACGTTGACCATTCCACCTTGAGTGACTCTTCCAGGAGTTTATATTCTTGACCTGATGGCGTTGCTCACAGTTTCACTGACACACCATGTTAAGGTGTGTATCCAAGAGAAGGATGCTAATTTCCACTCTAATCATGTTGCATTCTACCTTTACATCCTGATGCCCTTCTTTGTAACACCCCACCCACCTTTGGCTGGAATATAAGGGCTCTATTCCTACTCGTGTCTAAAGAAGAGAGCTCTGACTCTTGAAAGCTTATACTCTGAAAATCTTGTTGGTCTCTAAAGTGCCCCTGGACTCAAATTCTGCTGTTCTACTGCAGACCAACTTGGCTACCCACCTAAAACTAAACAACAGTGGTAGCAATACAGCATACACAACAGCAGAAAGGACAAAGCAGAATCTGCTGTGAACACATTGCTGTCTGTCTGTCTGTCTGTCTGTCTGTCTGTCTGTCTGTCTGTCTGTCTGTCTGTCTGTCTGTTTGTTTGTTTGTTTGTTTGTGTCATTTCTCACAGAGTCAAGGCCTTTCTCACTGAGAGACAAGGCATATTACATAGAGTGAGATTAGTGCAATCAGTATCAAGGACATTTCCACATAATATCAAGGACATTTTCATAAACAATACCATAGGGTAAATAAATAAAAGTTTGCAAAGACATAGCTATTATGTCTTGCTCACATAATGAATAGGAAACATCCTTGTGATCTGATTAAAAATGTGTTAGTGTATAAAAATGCAACTGTAACTGGTGGTTGCCACCACCAGGTATCTATAAAATTAATTAAACTTAGTTCAGTGTCTAGAATTGAAATCTAAACCCCAACTGTCAGCATCGCAGTACTCAAATGTTCTCTGTAAGTTTTATGGCATGAATATTCTCTTCCTTCTCCTCTCCACAAATACACATCCAAGGGGCTGAATACAGCCTCACAATTCCCCCCCTGTCTGCAAGGATATTCTGGGCACTGAGCCAACTGAGAACACCTTTTGCTTCTTCACCTGGTGTGTCCTGACTTTTCCCCTGAGATGACTCTGATGACCGAGCCCTATAAGCCAAGCACAGGGCAGGACAGGCAAGGAGCAGTGGAGGGAGTGTTAGCTGGGACCTCCTCCCCAACTGAGCTGCCTCCCCACCACCCACTTCCACTGTCCTAATCACTCCTTGCCCTGCATTCCCCTACCTCCTCTATTCCTCACTGGCTTTGAGGACTTCTAATACTGAATTTCCTCACTGCCTCCACAAGCAGCTCTGTTCTCTTACAACATCTGGCAAAGCAGAAGGACCTGGAAAATGCCTAAGAGTAAGGTGGTGACCTGGGAAGAGGGGCATCTCTGCAGCCCACAATGAAGTAACATCAACTACCTTCCCTGCCAGCTCCCTCTCCTGAGAGCTATGTAGGGTTCCCAGGTCCCCTTACCCTCCTGGTGGGGGGGAGGGGAGAAGTTACCTTGTGCCTTCCATGTGCTTGGTTTTGCACATACTTGCACGATGATGTCACTTCTGGGAAGTGACGAAATCATGCAGTCCAAGGGACTGCTCCCGTGTTCCGTGCCGGGCCCATTCTTTGAAAATCAGCCCATAATGAAGTGTGGGAGTACTCCCAGGGCTTGCGCAACAACATATCTTCTGGAAGTGACGTTGTCACATCCACTGGGAGCATGTGTGCCGCGTGTGTTTCCAGGGTGCCTGCCAGTGGTGGGCGATCTCTGGGTAGCCCAAAATCTCCCACTGGTTGGCAGTTAAACTGCCAGGAGATTACCTGTCATCGGCAGACACCTGGGATTTCTACCATTTCTCACTTAAGCTGCTGCTTTTGACACCACTGCACCCCATTCCCAATGTGGATACGAAAGAGACAGACAGACAGACTTCTTTTCCTCACTCCCCCACTTGCATAAAGTTTGGGGAATATAGAATGGAGGTACATCAAATGCCTCCAGCCTCCTGCCCTTTCCCCAGTTGTTTGCAGGCCAGAAAAGAGTCCTGGAGGAGCCAGATCTGGCCCACGGGCCATATGTTTGACACCCCTGACATAAACCATTCCCATAACATCCTTTCCAAAGTACCCAAAGCAAAAGAGTTTTTCATACAAACGTTATTCTAACCATGCAGATGTAGATGGGCCAGTAGGCAGCTACCATTGGAAGGAAAGGGGTAGTGACTCAATTTTTACTTAGCAAACATTTGCAAAAATTTGCAGTTTCAAAGTACTGTTGGAAAATTACAGCTTCAAGACAACCAGGAACATTCAGCACTCTGCAGCCATTTTGAAGGAGGCACATTCTTGGGATGTCAAACAAGGAAAGCCCTGAGCACCTTCAAGAAATATATGTCGCTACAGGTTCATCAAACCACATTTTTGATTAAAGTTGCTCTATTCTGGAATTTTACCATGAATACTTCATTCCTACACAGATTTATTGGTAAAAAAACAACACTATCCAGATAATGAACACTATAAAACACAGATGGGATAGATGTAGGTCACATTAAGCTTACCAAGACTGTAGCCTAGACTTAAAAAACAGAACCTTTTAGGAGAGGTTATATACAGAACAGGGAACATAATAGCATATCGTTTTCTACAAGAGCAACCAACCCATGACAGACCTGGCACACCCACAATAGGACAGAGTTTGTAGCTCTCATAAATACCTTGTAATCCCCTCTGTATAACTGTTGAATACAGCTTCTGGAGATAGTGAATTTAAAGTCACTGTAGCGCAACACAGAGAAAAAACGAGAAAATAATAAACAATTAGGTAACAAGATTGCATACAAAAATGAAAATTAAGCAATGAGAAGGAGAACCCTTGCTTATCTGATGTGAAGCCAACCACTTATGAGGTGAAACACGCTATAACCAATGTTTCTTTCCATCTATGTTGTGACATGCTGGGGAGGCATCCATCAGTTATGGTCATGAAGCACCAGGGTCTACAGCTGACATGGTTAAATTGAACATAAAACATCTTTAATGTCTGAAAGGATAAAAATGGGAAACACAGATACTGAGTCTCTCCTGGGGAAAGTTAGCAAAGGCTTACCAAGCTCCTACCCCCATTAGCATTCCCCCACTCTCTCAATGGTAGAAAAGGAAGAGAGGGAATACATCATGGATTCAGTAATATCACTTCTAGTTACCATGTCCATAACATTCTAGAGATTTTCGCAATCTCTTCATAGAGGTTGGAGAAAATTCTTAAAGTAGCATAGGGGTAACCTTGCTGTGTAAGCAACACTTTCCCCTCTCCATGCTCCACCCCTTTCCTAAAGTTCCCGGGAGGTGCCAGTGCAGGGCTGAAAACCTCCCACAGGTTTTAGGACCAAACATGATGGCAGCAGACTCAAGTGCAGAATTGAATCTACCAGAGAATCCCCAAAACAGCGTTGTGATGGGGAATTTGCAGTGAAATTCTATGCAGAGCTACTCCAGTTTAAGCATTTCAGGAATCAACTAGATTCTAATCAAACTAAAATAAAACCCTTTATAGGATAGAAAGTAAAACACAACATAGGTGACTCAGAGTAAAAAATGGAATCTTCCCGTACTCCATCCTCTGCTTCCCCCTTAAAAGCTGGTTTTTCATATGGTAATGTTCAATGGAGCAAGCCCATCTGGAGGATCACTATTGAAAAAGCAGCCTGAGATAAAAGCCTATGCTGCAGTTTAAATCATTCCCTAGGCTGCCATACATTGTTCATACACAATCAGCAGAAATTATCTGAATACCAAAGTTGGAGCCTTAGATGCTATGTTCTGTTTGTTTTCCCTCAAGGGGAAAGGAATTTACAAATATTTGAAAAATTATTCACAATTGAGCACTTGCACTTTTAAATTAATATAATTGACTTTGGATAATACCTGGTAGTGTTTATGGTCTTCTTGCGGAGTTCTGCTCTGGTTGTGTTAATGGCTACTATTTGAAACAAGATGCTGAACAAGCCAGACCACTGGTCTGATCCTGAAGGGCACCTCTTATATAGTTCTCTCTTTCTTTACATATAAAAAAAATCTCTCAATTACCCTTAAAGATGATACTTCTGGAAAGAAAAGCTTGTGAATTCAATGTCACCACTAAAAGAGCTGATTAGCTGGTGCTATATTTGTTCTTCCTGGAACATTTTGGTCTTCGGAAAAAAATCAAACAAGCATGTGTTTGGAAATAAATAACTATGCTAAAGAGGTGGTGTTGATTTTGCCAGATCAAAATAATTTCAAAAACGGTGACATTGACACTGCAATCATGCCAACAAAAATGTATTAATTTTAGCTTTAAAAAAATCAATATTATTCACAATGTTTAAAACTATGCAAACATTTCCTCATCTATGTAACTAAAATGGCAATCAAATGTCTTTATTTAAACATGATTTTTTTAACATTGTAGCAGATCTAATGAAATTGCTATTATGCAAACAGTAGGAAGTGATTCAGAATTAAAAGATGCAAAGAGATATAAAGATTTTATCATGTCTTTTAAGACTGAAAAATAAATTGATCTCTCTTGATCTTTAAGTGTAAGAAGGTGAATTTATTGAATTTTGTAGTTTTTTCCTTAGTGATGACTGCCAAGAGGGCATTGTGTGCCAATATATTTTTAGGCACTTTTTAACAAAAAGGCACAGTTGAGATAAAATGTTCTGTTTCACCTGGGTAGCAAACAGCCTACCTCTGAACATTTACTTGGAAATAAATCTCATGGAGTCCAATGGGAATTACATCCTAGTATGTATACTATAGACTGCAGCCATAACATTAGGCTTCTTCGAAATTTCCAAAAGTGAAATGTTTTACTTTAACCTGTCTACACAGTCCGGGATTTTTTTCCCTTAAAAAAAACAGCAACTCCATGACTGAGAATACCAGAGCAGTGCAAAAGAAACAAACAAAAACTACTCCTGATTTTTTTCTTTTTTAAAAAATGGCAAGCCATAGAAAATTTGTCTTTCTTCTTATGCAGCTTCAATTCGCCTCAGAGTGATGAAGGGAAAAAAGAGGAGGATTAAGCCTTTAGCCTGCATGGTTTCACTATCATTATTCAAAATTAATTTGATCTGCATGGAGCCTGCAATTTTATGGCTAGAATGAGACGTGTGATGTGATCTGTCTCATCTGTTTGAGCCATTGGAGGAAGTGGAAAGTTTTGCAAATCTGAAAAAATTACTCCTCCACAACTTCTACTGTCACCCAGAAACAGAATTGAAACTGGGATTTCAGGTGATGCTGCTACCTGCTATAATTGGAATGGCCCCCTGCCTAACATCTATATTAGACTACAGCAATGTGCTCTATGTGTGGCTGTACTTGGTGACTGTCCAGAAGCTTCAGTTGGTAGAGAATGCTGCAGCCATAATGACTGGAGTGGGGCGTAGGGACCGTATCACTCCAGTTTTGTTCCATTGGCACTGGGTTCCAATTTGTTTCTGGGCCCAATCCAAAGTGCTGGTCTTGACCTTTAAAACCTTATACGGCTTGGACTCAGCTTTTTATAAGGATTGCCTTCTCCAATATGTACATACTTGTTCACTCTGGGATACCCCCACCATATGCAACTAGATAGGTGGAAACCCAAGACAGAGCCTTCTTGGTCATGGCACCAAAACTCTGGAACTCTCACTGAAGGGAGGCTCATCTCTCCCCCTCTATTGCTGTCTTCCACAGGCAGGTGAAGACTTTTTTGTTCTGTCTGACATACCCCCCAGTAACTGTTATTGGCTTCCTTCCTGTTCTTTGTGTTGTCTACTTGTGTAGCAGTATTTATTGAATTGTTTTAATACTATTTTAAATGTTTTAAATTTAAATTGTTTCAAAATGTTGTTTTAAATTGTTAGTGTTTTAATGTTTGCTGCCTTGGGGACCCTGTTTTAGGTGGAAAGGTGGCAAGCAAATGTTTTAAATAAAATAAATACTTCCAGCCTGACTACGACCATGCTGTTTGCTTCTGGCCCTGCAGTTCCAGCTACCAACCAGGTAGAGCTAGTTTAGTCTGACCCAATCCAGACCAACAATACCCCATTATATGTTTACTCAAAATTAGGTCCCATGAAGCAACTGGTCAGCTTCTCCTTGCTATTCTCCTTTTGCTTCGTTCTCTCTGTGGCTACCCACAGTAATCTCCCCTTTCTTGGGTAGGGGTAACGTTTTTTTTTCACTTTTCAGCTAAAGCTGCTGCTCATTTTTTATTATTATAATTTTGTTATAATGCTATAGCTGTTTTTTTAACAGAAGTTGCTTGGGCTGAAATGTTAAAAAGCAAAGTTTAATCACACACACACATACACATATAAATACAAGAGCAATTAACCACTAATTCATATCCTGTCCAGCTGTGGGAGAGTACAAGAAGTAATTAACTGAGAAGCAAAGCAAGAAGGAAATTTTAAGTGACAGTGACCCTAAGCTACTTCAGTTGATTGTTCATGATAGACAACTTTTCTGTTTTAAAAAATGAGTTCAATCAAGTCTAAAGGAAGAGTGGAAGGACAAATGGAAAAATTCAACATGCTGGCAATAATTCTTAATTCTTTGTTAAAAGCATTAGAGCAATTCCATGCTAGACAGTGACTGTAAAACACTGTGATATTTACTGTCCATCTACCCAGTTATGTCATTTGTGACACATTATTATTCTTAAGAAGAAAACAACAGCTTTGGGTCATGATGGCTATTAGCATTCAGCAAAAATTAGTGCCTACTCACAAGCCCAGGACGGTATATAATTTAAAGCATTGATTATATGAATACAATAAACCATCAAAAAGTTTTTAAATAGTCAGAAAATAGAATTCATGCTTGGAGCATTTCAACTGTTGTTTTGGAGGAAACTGAAGCATGCAGTTTAAACCCTGAGGATGAGTCTTCCAATATGTCTACTACAAATGAACCCACAGAGAGAAACAGAAAGTCTGGAGACCGAGGAAAACAGAAAATCACATCTTTTCATTTACTCAATGACCACATTCTGTCCCTTCTCATCAGTTCTACACACAATTCCCAGCTGCTTACCAAGAAAAGCATACATGTAATGAATTATCCATGTGAGCGTAACCAACCATATAATCCATATGCACAGTCTGGTAGAAAAAGGAGGCCTGACGTTGCAATAGCAGCAAGAATCCATTTAATAGGCAGGCACCATCTCCAGCGGAGAGAAAAAAGCTTTCAAAATAAGACTTGTCTATGAGGCGCAGAGATGATTTTTTTTCTGCCCCCTGCTAAGCTTCTGACCTAGATTTACCATTGATAGTACACAATGTACATGTTTAGCACCTGTCACCTTTCATTCCTATGAATCCCAAAGCACTTCAACATCTTAGTGTTGCAACTTGCAAGTGGCCACCATCCCCCCAAACCTACAGACTGAAAACCAAACAGCCCCAGAACACAGGCATTAGAAAGAGTTTTAATTTCATATCGGAAACAGCTCAAGTTTTAAATGTTGAATAAGGTGCAAAATTTTCAGTAAGGAGAAGCTTAAGAGTATAATAAACCATCACTAAGAACGCATTCACAATCTATTATTCAGAAAACCAATTCCTGTTTGCATCCTCTGTATAGTATCAGAAAAATAAAGGCAGTAATTGTATACCATTAACATTTCAATCTAGATCCAGAGGTGTTAGCCATGTTAGGGCCAAGCTAGAAGTGACAAATTACACTTGAATGGCAAGTGAACAGACTCACATGCATTCCTCCCTGTTCACAGGGAGGACTACATGTGAGTCTGTTCACTTGCCATTCAAGTATAACCTGTCACTTCTAGCTTGGCCCACAGTATGTAGTAAAAAG
The DNA here is from genome assembly GCF_028583425.1 of Eublepharis macularius. Taxonomy (NCBI): domain Eukaryota; kingdom Metazoa; phylum Chordata; class Lepidosauria; order Squamata; family Eublepharidae; genus Eublepharis; species Eublepharis macularius. The sequence goes on along the minus strand of NC_072790.1, from coordinate 92,028,414 downwards.
TCCAGTAACCTTTAAGACTAACCAACTTTATTGAGGCATAAGCTTTTGATAAGCTTTCATACATCTGACAAAAAGAGCTGTGTTCTCAAAAGCTTTATAGATTCATGATAAGAGTACATTTTTTATACTATTTGGTTTAGATCAAGGTCATATGTGGGGGGCAGATGGAATCTTTGTCTAGGGTCCCATGGTGGTTCTCAGCAGCCCTGGGCATGGCAGCAACCTTGTTCTCTCTGTATGAACAATAGGAGATGTCCTTCCAAAAAGCAGTTTAAAAATGGTGTCTCTGTCAAGGTTTACTACCCACTTGATATCTGCCACTTCCTCCCAGTCATAAATGTGTCTTGATGTGTGCCATCTAGTTGCTTCTGACTTATGGCAACCCTAAAAATAAAAGACCTCCAAAAACATCCTATCATTAACAGCCTTGCTTAGATCTTACAAACTAGGTGATGTGGCTTCCTTTATCAAGCTATTTTATTCTGGGTCTTCCTTTTTTCCAACTGCCTTCCACTTTTCCTAGCGTTATTGTCTTTTCCAGTGAGTCTTGTCTTCTCATGATGTGAATAGCCTCAGTCTCATCATATCAGCTTATAAGGAGATATAGCTTGATCTGAACCAATTATTTGTCTTTTTGGCCATCCATGGTATCCGTAAAACTTTCCCCAGCACCATATTTCAAATGAATCAACTTTCTTCTGTTGACTTTGTCCAGCGTTCACATCCGGGGAATACCATAGTGTGGATTATCTTCATCTTGGTCCCAGAAGGACATCCTTATCCTTTTCAAGTTCCTTCATGGCTGCTCTTCCAAGTCTCAATCTCCTTCTGATTTCTTGGGTGTAGTTTCCCTTTTGGTTGATGACTGAGCCAATGCATAGAAAATTGTTAACAATTTCAATTTCTTCATTGTCAACTGTAAATTTTTGTAATTTCTCAGTAGTCAGTACTTTTGACTTCTTGATATTCAGCTGTAATCCTGCTTTGGCACATTCTTCTTTAACCTTCATCAGTAGCCGTTTCAAGTCCTCACTGTTTTCTGTTAGTAATGTAGTTCCATTTGCATATCCCAAATTGTTAACGTTTCTTCCACAAATTTTTACTCCAACTTCTTCTAAAGCTAATCGAGCTTTAGAGCTAATTGAGCTTTCCTTATAATATGTTTTGCATATAGGTTGACAGATAGGGAGATAACATACATTCTTGTCTAACACCTTTGCCAACTGCAAACCATTCTGTTTCCCCATATTGTGTCCTGACAGTAGCTTGTCCTGACTATCCTGACTCTGAGTACAGGTTGAATATTGAAACAATCAAATTTAGTTGCACCATTTTCTTTTAACTTTTACTAAGCATGGATTCTTGTGCATGAGTATCTCCAAACATCCAAATATAGATCTGAGGTTTTTAAAAAACCAGAAATACCAAATTGCACATCCCTAGTCGAACATGAACATTAGCAGAATGGACTATTTCCTCTCCCATCCAAAATCACACATATATAACTTTTACTAGAACAAAGCAGTAATAGGTCTTGTGGTTCCTTCTCCACAAATCAGGCTGATATGATGGTGGCACAAAGCTGACGGAATAACCGCCTGTAATTAGTGCTGCCAAGTGACCCGCTTTGCCCAACAACAAAAACACTGGAGCCAAGACGTTGTGATGAAGTGCAGATGGTGTATTATACAAGTCCATATATTACAGGTGCAAAAGTGCTCAGCATACATACATACAGAGAGAGCAAAACCAGAGTCCAGTCCTTAGGTCAGTTACCAGAGTTATCCAAGATTGTTCTGAGCGACAAAGGTTTGCACCAGGCACCAAGCTGAGCAGATCAGCAATGCACAAACCTTTGGCTGGACTTTTAAGTGTCCACTAGCCTATAGGGTGAGTTGGAGTCAGCCAACCAGCACACGGCTGATGCAATCTTGCCGCAATCCCAGCTTAATTGATCAGGTGTGAACTGTCAGAGAAATTGCTGACTCACCCTATGCTCTATGTTAAAGGGCACAACAGCCTTTACACATGTGCAAGTGAGTTTATATTCTGACACTCCTGCTAAACTCCTTGCCACATGTCACATATTATTTATATATATTATACACAGCTGACCTTACATATTTACACCATCAAACAACCGTTCAGTGAATATGTTATGTTTTATCACATCCAACCCTTTGGTAAACATGTCAGCTATGTTTTGTTCAGTGTTGCTGTATTGCAGGTCCACCAACCCTTTTTCAACAGCTGCTTTTACATTTTGATACCTGATCCCTATGTGCTTGGAGCGACTTTTAAGGTTCTGCTCCCTAGCTAACTGAATAGCAGCCGTGTTGTCACAGTGTATAATGACCTTGTTTTGGGCTATACCAAAATCATGGCATAGCGAAGTAAACCACTCCACTTCTGTGACACAGGAACTTAAAGCACCAAATTCTGCTTCTGCGGAACTTAGGGATATAAACGTTTGTTTTACTGCCTTCCACTGAACCAGGGCACCACCCAAATAAATAGCTATACCAGTGGTGGATTTCCTTTGCTCCCTGTCCCCCCAACTGGAGTCTGAAAAAGCGAACAGGTTTGTATGGCTGGCTGCCAGAGTTAGTTTCCTGTTGCTAGTGCCCTTGAGAAACCTCAAGACTCGTTTGGCTGCCACCCAGTCAGATTGCCTAGGACTGGCATTCTTCTGACAAAGACGGTGTACAGCGTACGCGATATCAGGCCGAACCCAGGAGGACAGATACAGGAGAGATCCCACCAGTGATTGATATAATGTTGTGTGAGGAAAAAGCTCACCTTCTTCATCACAGCTATTTGTAATTATGGGAGTGTTAACTGGCTTGGCTTCTGCCATGCCAAATTTGTCCAGGAGCTGCAGGATTTTTCCCTCTTGGGACAAAACATAGGTTCCATTTGAGTGCCTGGTCACTTCCACCCCTAGGTAGTGTCTTAAGGGGCCCAGGTACTTTAGTTGGAACCTTTCCTGCAGCTTGCACTGGAACCATGTTAGGTGCTTCTCATGCTCTGTTATGAGACATAGATCATCTACATAAACCAGTAAATGCACCCATTTACCTGCCCTTTGTAAGGTATACAGACATGAGTCAGCGTTGCTCTGCTTGAAACCCAGAGCTTTTAGTGCCTGATCCAGGCATTGGTTCCATTGCCGGGCACTCTGTTTCAGCCCATACAAAGCCTTGTGCAGTTTTAAATGCATACCTTTTTCTCCCATGGGAAAACCTGGAATTTGATCCAGGTATAGACTTTCTTCAAGATCTGCATTGAGGTAGGCAGTTTTTACATCAAAGTGGAAAGCTTTCCACCCTTTGAAACCTGCTACAGCCAATGCAGTTCTGAAAGTCTCGGTTTTTACTGTTGGGGAAAAGACTTGGTCATAGTGTATCTGATTTACTTGTGAGAATCCCCTAGCGACCAGTCTTGCTTTGTATTTGACAGAACCATCCTCCAGTGGTTTCTTTTTGAAAATCCACCGGCACCCAATTACCTTTTCACCCTTGGGTAGCCACATTGGTGACACAACCTTATGGGTAATGAGGGACTGGTATTCTTCTTGCATAGCAGCCTTCCAGCCCTCTTGCTCTTTTTGTGGCAGTTGTTGAACCTGCCAAAAATCCTCTGGCTCAGAGGTGTAAACATAATTTATGGCCTGTGAATAGCCCAGCCGGTCTGGCGGCACACCTTTGTTTTCCCTCTGTGACCTCCTCGGCACAGCCTGTATTTGAGCAGGGCTGGAGGAGGGAGAGGAACTGTTTGTTTCTGCAGGAGGGGGAGATCGGCTGACAGCCGACTCACCCTCCTCTTGCTTCACAGAAGCATGCCGTTTCTTCGGGCTGGGAGTTTTTGGAGTGATGACGTTCTCCTCCTGCTGTGGAGGGGCCAGAGGCAATAGCAATTGTGAGTGGTTGCTATCACCTAGCCTCTCCCAGCGAGAATTTTCCTTAAACCCCGCGGACCGGCTGAAGATCACCTCATTTCTATCACCCAGGAACCTGTAGGCTTTTGAACCTGACTGATAGCCAAGAAAAACCAGCTCCCTGGCTTTCTTGGACAGGGTCCGTCTCTTACCCAAAGGGACGTTTACAAAGGCTTTGCTCCCAAAGACCCTGAGGTGATTTATGTTAGGGTACTTCTTATACAGGGCATGATATGGAATGTCCTGTATTGAAGAAGTCCAAGTCCTGTTGGCCAAATAGCAGGCAACCTTCATAGCTTCAGCCCAGAAGTGTTTCTTCAGACCACTATCAGCCAAAAGGGCTTGCATTTTAGTTTTGAGAGTCTGTATCCACCTCTCAGCCACACCATTCTCCTGAGGAGACATAGTGTTGGCAAGCCTCTGTTCAACCCCTTGCTTTTGCAACCATGCCTTTAATTGGTTTGAACAGAACTCGCCCCCCCTATCTGACTGGATAGATACCACAGCAGTGTCCAGCTGTCTCTGAACTCTGCTCATCCAGTACTTGAGTGTACTAAAAACCTCTGACTTATGTTTCATGGGATACACCCAACAAAACCTTGTACAGTCATCCACTATTACAAGCACATATTGGTTCTTAGACACACTTTGAGGAAAGGGGCCAGCCACATCCATATGAACCAGCTGAAGAGGCTTGGCTGACTGCCTCTGGCTGTGTTTGGCTACTGGGGCTGCCTTGCTTTTTACTTCCTTGCAGATATTGCAGTCTAGGAAAGCATTGCAAGGCTTCACCTTTACCCCTAGCAGTCCCAAAGTTTTCTCCAAAGCCCCAAAAGAAGCATGCCCAAACCTGCGATGGAGAAAGTGTATACACCCATCGTGGTAAGGGCGGTTACTCACATGGCTAATGGTAGGAGAGTTCTTAACCATGTAAACATTGTTAGTTCGTGGTCCAGACAGCAGCTCCACTCCGTCCCTGGAAATTGTACACTCTCCGTTAGCAAAGCAAACAGCAAAGCCTGCTTTGTCAAGGTCAGCTACAGAGAGTAAGTTATTTTGCAGGGATGGGACACAAAGCACCCCCTCCAGGGAGTGCTTCAATGCAGGAAAACAAATCTCCCCTTGACAGACCGTTGAAGCAGCTTTGCCGTCTGCAAGGGAGACATGGCTGAGCCTGGGCTCTGTTTCAGTGACCAACAAGTCACGCTCACAACAAAAAGATTGTGTAGCGCCCGAATCGACTAGCCAGATACTCCCACCAGACACAGAGGGTCCAGCAGACACGAGTGCTGTTTGAGTACGCTGGGTCACACCACTGCTTGCGACTCCTGCTGACTTCTGCTGCTTTTTCTTCCTCCGGCTGGATGGGCAGGCATTCCTTAGATGCTGTGTAGAACCGCAGGCAAAGCAATGACGGACACGCAGTGCAGTTTCCTCGCTGGAAGTTTTCTCCGGCAGGTGCTAGGACACTCCTCCGCATTGTTTGTTGATTGCAGAGCTCTTTAAGGTCGTAGCAGTCTTCGCTTCTTGCTGCCTTGATTCCTCCTCAAGCAGCAACCCAGAGACGAGGCCCATCGTTAAACTGTCCACGTCTCTTGCCTCCAAGGCTGTAATGAGGCTATCAAACCTGGCATCCAGAGAGCTGAGCAGGGCGAAGACTTTGTCCTGTTCAGGCAGGATTTTTCCTCTCTGAGCCAGCTGTTGGAAAAAGCCCTCCATCCGAGTCAAGTGAAAAGACATCGACTCCCCCGGCTGTAGATAGCACCGGTAAAGCCTTCTTGTCAGAGTAATGAGTGAGCCCGCTCCTTGCCTCACATGTAGCCTTCTCAAAGCGTCCCATGCAGCTTTGGCAGAAGCAGCACCCATCACATGGACAAGCTGAGTCTTATCCACACTCAAAACGATGGTGGCCAGGGCTTTTTCAATGTTAGTCTGATCTGCAGGTGTGGGAGCAGCGGGAGGGTTGCTTACAGCAGTCCACAGCCCTTCCCTTTTTAGATAATGTTCCATCCATACTGCCCACGTAAAATAGTTATCGGCTCCCAGCCTTTCAGCCGGCATGAGAGCCATTTGTGCCATGG